>NW_019174393.1:17429236-17528236 GCF_002260705.1 Seriola dumerili
ACTCACAGACCACCTAACTCCCCAAACACCCCCAAAACCAACAGGGCCAACTACTTCAGTAGCCCTGTGGCAAGCTTGAGTGACATGCAGCAAAAAAACCCTCTGGCCAGGTGTAGATTTGGGGACTTGCAGCTCAGGACATTAGCACAGTAACAACTCAGCTATTGGCTCACTCCTTCCTGGTACAGACTATTGGCCACCCCTGCACTTCATACTCTGCATGACAACAGGTGGTGTTATTTATGTAGCATCAAAATGATCACATACACTCATACAAGTCTCAGTCGTGGTGACTACATTACTAGTAAAACATAACACTTAACACTTGCCTGTTGTTTCCATTATGTTCATTTATTTTTTTGTTTAATTGACCTGGACTTAAGCCTCCGGTCCATGATCTTGTCCGTTGTCCGTGTTTGATAGTTAATGGGCTGATAACTGGTGAAATTGAGCAGAGTCCTAGGGCAGGCTAACAGTTAGCTTCATCCACATTTCCTTTCACGTCACTGATCATTTTTGACGCATATCGTCAAATATAAACTGTAAACTGGCGAAGCGACGTGAGTGGACAGTGTCGCAAAACAGTCAGTTACATTTATGTAAGTCCAACTACACTGCAAAACAGCCGATTCAAATAATAGTGTTTGAATTAACATATGGGTTGATTTACTCATGGACAACGAGGAGTTGCCTGCGGACCACTGGTAGTCCACGGACCATTCTTTGAGAGGCTTTTGATGATATGTGAACTAAATAGAATCTCTTTCTTTCACACACTGATCCATATTCTAGTCACTAGAATAAGGATCAGATGCCGTTCAGCATCATCACACTAGATTCTAGTGCATTCTGGTGCATCTGATCTTTGTTGTAATCACTCACTCCTATCAAGTTTATTACTTTATTTATTAATCAAATGAAGCAGGATGCTGTTCACTGTAACGTCACTCAGATTAACTGAATGTGAAACAGCCTGAATTAACACTCCAATGTCCTCTAATGTAAATGTCAGGCCGGGGTTGACTTGGCTTGTTGCCTTCTGTGAAATATTCTACAGCACCACAGTATAAAAGATCCCACTGCAAAGCAAAACATTAGGCAGCTTTGTTCATAGTACAATAAACGGCTTGTCTTTAAAAGGGAATTTGTACTCAATGATATTCGCCTGCAGCACTAAAATGTAATATAAGAGAGAATCTCACTTTGGGCACATTCAAAGTAAAACTGTAACTGAAGACATAATGTGATGTTTCTGCCAAAGGCCTCTCTGCTCTGTTTTTTAAGCTTGGAAATAAACAACAGCAATCCTAATTTCACCGAGCCTCTCACATCTGCCCTTGAGTCTTCACCGTGTTGAGACAAATCTCCCCATATGTGCCTGTGTTGCTTTTCATTCATGTCCCCTCGCCAACAACAAAGGCAGTGAAGAGAACAGGCAGAAAGAATAAATACATTTTTTTTTGCCTCATTATAAAAACAAGAACTGCCTCTTTTGTCTTTAAACTCTCATCTATCTTCAGTGTTATTCCACTTTTTGAAAATGGCAAACAAATGAGTCACAGTGTTTTCTAGTTCCATGGTTTCAGACGACATTTCAAACATATTAAAAAAAAATTACTGTTATTTTTATTATGTCTACAACACTGGTTCCCAACCTTTTCCAACTCACGGCCCACTTGAAAATAACAATAATAACAAGCATACAATGTGGTATAGCTGGGGACAAATTAAAAGTTAACATTATTGGCTTCAGACAGTGATAGGTCTTAATATGAGAAAAAAACAAATAAAAATTATTAATAATAAATATATAATAATTCTTAATACTGTTAAAAGATCATTTCATTTGAAGACTTTTAAAAACATTATTTATATTTTTTAATTAAAATTACATCTTTTCACCAAAACTGTACTGTTTTGCAAATGATTTGTCGGCCCACTTGCAATACCTTTGCTGCCCAACAGTGGGCCACAGTCCACAGGTTGACCTACATAATTTGTCTCTTTAAATCTACGTTCAGGCCTTAAAGGAACATTGCAACATTTTGGAACATATTGTTATTATTCTTATTGTTAGGTATCCTTGATAAAAACCTGTTTAGCACTTGGTTAAATGTACAGACAAGAACACAGATTGAGAAAGACCTTGTACCTTCACAAGAAGCAACAACCTTTTGGAATTTATAGTATACAGTGTAGTATAAGTTGTACTCCCAGAATACCACTGTTTGTGTTTACACTGGTTTTTGTACTTATTAAATAAATGATATAAACTGTTTACACTAGCTAAGCTAACCAGATTTAGCTACCATATAGCTATTTTATTTCCCAAAAAGTCTAACTATAGCTTTAAGTTGAATGAGGCCCGTTCAGTGAGAAAGATGCTAGTGGACAGTGCGCTGTGGCTAACAGCAGTCAGTCACTGCAGTACCGTGGCTGGCCAGAGCAGCACACCAATCTCAGAGAGCTGCCATCTGACTATTTACTGCGGCCACAGTGGCTATAATCAGATCTTATTGGAATGTGCCCATGCAAAGCCAGCAGCCACGATTTAAAGCTTGAGAGTGACAGCCACACATCGATTCCATAACCTTTCCTAAATTATCCAGGCAACAGAGAGAATAGTGTCTCTCTTTTCTTCTCTCTCGCTCACACTCTGTCTTTTCTCCAATCAGTTGTCACTGTAATGAGCAGCAGGATTTGGAGGGGGAGAAAGACACAGCATGTGAGAGTCCAGCCGTGGCCGCGGAGCTGGGATGATCTGCAATTGATTAGCTGTGCGGCCATCTCAGACGGCTCAGTCACAGTGTGGCCTACGCTTTGATACTGGATGACAGCAAAGTAAATGTCTGCTGAGATAATGAGGTGGCCTCAACACGCCCTACGTGTCAGCACTCTACCTATAATGCACACGTGTAAATGGCCAATAATGTCGATCTTGTGCGTGTATGCATATGTGTGTGTGTGTGTGTGCGTGTGTGTGTGTGTGGCATACAGAGATAGAGAGGAAGTAGACTGGCAAGGCCGGTAGGTACCTGGAGGCTGGAAACATGTTTACGATTGGTAAGCTGAAAACATCTGGATAATAGAAGCCTACCTTTAGAGCTACTGTTGACTCATCCTTAAAGTAATTATCTGCAACAATTTCATAGAAATGAATGTCTGCTTTGCTCCAAGATGATATAACACAACTCTAACCCTGTTTATGAAAACTTTTACATTTGTATTCAGTGTGAAAATTCTCCTGCACAGGAAGTTATGTGGTTTCTTTGTGATAAATGAAAGAAAAACAAACCCTTCTAAATCAGTATGATGATTTTCTCCTTGAGACCAGACCACTCACGGTCTCCAGGGTAAAACTACAGTGGACATCGACATCTCCTTTTGACAATTAGAAACACTTCAAGATGAGACATGACTCAAGAACACTGCAGATGCAGCTGCTTTTCTTCCACATTGACAGGTCTTGCTCTCTGTTATCCTTGGGCTTCACTGAACGGAGAACAAGTCTTTAGTTTGAGTGCTGCAGAAGGGCCGGCTGTAACAAACAACAAATATTCATGTTCATTCTCCTAATAAAATAGAGCTATTACCACAGTCCATGAAGGTAATTCTAAGGCTGAAAGAACTGCATTAATTACCACGGTCTCAGAGATGGTAAGATGTTAATTTTTTATAATAAAATACCAGAAGCACTCGATAAACCTGCCCTCGCCTTTTGGGGGTTAAAACCCATTAGGACCGAATATACCAGTATAGCATAATTTTTTGATAGTTTTTAATATCTTTCTTTATATTGCTGGAAGGTAACGGTTTGAATAGGCCTTTGAAGTCGGTAATGTTTTGTACCATTTAACCCTGGACCTTTGTATATATTGTTGCACTGTGGATTATTGGTGGGCACCTAAGGCTAAGAATATGCTCGGCTATTGCATGCTTGTATTATTGCTGTAAGCGCAGCAACGTTGAGGGTTCCCGCGCTAAAATTGTGTTTAGTTGTTGCATTTTGGTTAAAAATATGCCCCAAATGAAATACGTTCATACGTTATACCTGCTTTAATTGATTTTACTGGCCCTTTCGAAGTAGTCTTAAAGGCTGTAAACACAACTAAGATACTGTATAACCACAAAATTAAATTTATTTGGCGAATACATTAGCAAACAGTTGCCCGATACTGCGCAACATTGGATAGATAGTTGCTAACTTCATCTCTATGTTGATTGGTGCCGGTCAGGTAGGTTTATCTGAGCGTTTTCACTGAAAACAGCTGTAAAGCTATAGACTAACAGACTGTGGAGTGATGATGATTCTCCAAAAGTTATTTTTATTGTTGATATAAAATACTGCTTAGTGCAGGATTTATTTCATTTGAATAACGTAATTGCCAGAGTGACTGACAATCACATCAGGGGATCCCAAGGTCAGGCCAGATGAGACATAGTCTCTCCAACAAGTTGGAGGAGATCGGAAAACCTGTAGTGGAAGGCGCCCAGGAAGGATCCTGATCAGATGTCCAAACTACCTCAACTGGCTCTTTTTGACACAAAGGAGTAGCAGCTCTACTACCAAATGTCTATGCTCCTTACCTTCTCTCCAAGCGTTAGTCCAGCGACCCTACAGAGGAAAGTCATTTTGGCCGCTTGATTGCTGATGCTGCACCAATCCACCTGTCAATCTCATGCTCCATTTTACCCTCACTCGTAAACAAGACCTCAAGATACTTAAACCAAGAACCAAGGCGTCAGGAGATGCTGAACCTCAACACTTGGCTGCAAACCGCAGTGCAAGCTGGAATTCATATTCTGATGTCCTCAAATGTGTCTTTCTGCATCTACTTACATTTTTCCACTGACTATATTTTTTAAAATTTACTACCGATTTACCTACTGCTGCCCAGTAGATGGCGACAGAATGCTGATAATTCAAGCAGTTCTGAAAAACTGACGAGAACTACTTAACTTTAAAAGTATATGTTTGTGGAGAAAGACGATAGAAATTACATAAAACTGATGATGTACTGTATAGTTTTATTATATAATACACACTGCAACTTCACACTGCAAGATTTTCTGACTTTACAACAGAAAAGCAAAGACTGATGTTTCGTCAATGAAAAGCAACCCAACACCTCCCTGCTCAGACTGTCCCCTCACTAGTAGATGCCCAGTTGGTCCCAGAAGTCACACATATGGTTCCTGGTTCCCACCTGTGCATGTGAACGAACTGTCAGGTTCATGACCAGCCAGCCGCTGGTGTCGGAATAGCGCGGCCAAACAGGCAGACGCTGCTCCCGGCAGAAAGTCGTCTGTTGGACTCGTGAGGAAGGGTCACCAGTGTGGGCGAAGGCGCCCCAATAGCACAGCATCCGATTGGACAGCAGCTTCTCTGATGGCATCAGGGTGAAGTTGGCCACTGCAGCCGAATCAAAGAGGAAAGGTAGCTCGGCACCATGGCAGGCATGCTGGTAGCAGAAAGTAAGACCTGACCAGACGCGGTGGTCTGATGCCGTGTGGTCGAACACGTACATCCACAACTTGCTGCCCACTGCTGTGCCGGCACGTGCCGACCTCCTGGATGGACACAGGAAGACATAGTCGGTGACGATCTGAGGACAGAAAATAAAAAGAACGTCAGTTTTAAATGATCTGAATAGATTTTTTTCAATGGATGGCAATGTGGGTCAGTCAGTCAGTCAGTCAGCCAGCCAGTCAGCCAATCAGTCAGTCAGTCACTCAGTCAGTCCACCAGTTTTCACAGTGACATACCGTTTGGTGATTCTCTGACTTTTTGTCTGCCACCATGAGGCTGAAATTTTTATTTTTCAGTGAAATATCTCAACAGCTGTTGGACATTCATGTTCCCCACATGCTGAATACTATTGACTACTGAAACAGTTTTGTTCCCTAAACCTAACCAAACTGCACTGAAAACAGAATATAACCTTTAAAGTAACCAAGTTAATAAATCAGTGAAGTCTAAAAATAAGTAAATACCAACTTTTCACCACAGTCTCATCCCTATGTGGTCGCTCTTTATACTATCTCACCCGACTGAAGCCTTTCTGTTATAGCGTTTAAAGAACACCTGCCTGGAGCAGACAATTAAAACATCACCACAACAACGTGTGCAGTCCTGTACACTGTTTTTAATGGCACAAAAAAACAAGGCGCTTAGGGAGCAATTGGGTGTTCCATATGGATGTAATTAGTTGAATAGCTGCCTTGTAACTATTTTCACCTGGGTGCAAATAGACACTCTGCATCTTTTATCTCTTAAATCTTTCATAAATGTTTTTTTTTTTTCATTTTCCAATTACATCTTTTAGAGTAAATCACATATTCCCACTTGTCTTTCATTGGCTCATGACCATGATCATGAAAGTACCTAACCAATGTGGCTACAGCTTGGTGGACAATAGATCACTCTTGACCTCAGGACCAGTGGGTTATATTTTTGGTCCAGTTCTGTTCAACAGATTTTCTGTTGCATGTGCTGGTACCAGGTCTAAGTTAAACAGTGTTTGCATTCAGCTATTTATGGGAAAATAAAACAGATTTGTAAAGAACGGTTCAGCAGTGTTGAAGATTTTTTTCTTTACTCTTTACTATCTATGTTCCAGTCTCTGCAGTGTTTTTGTGGAAATGAATAGAAACTGATTAGCGTGGCATCTACACAGAGACGGGCTGGGGGCAGAGCAGCAACAAACTATTGTTCCCTCTCAGCTAAAAGGAAGCAAAGGAAAAAGAAGGTAGACCGTCTTCTTTTGCCTGTTACCTGGAAACCAGTGTGTCTTTTTCAGCAGCACACAACCTACGCCCACACATCTGACACCTGAGAACACACTCAGACGCACACAGACACACACAGGCATGCTGCGCTGCACACATGCGTTTGTCTGTTTCAAATAGGCACATGCACAAATGTATGAATCTCTAACAAGCACATACTGTCCTCGAACACTGATAGTCATGACTCACACACACACACACACACACACACATCCAAATGCACAACAGCACAGGTAGAAATTAAGTTATGTAATGTCTACTATGTATTCAACTATCGAGCTCTGGAAATAAACTTTTCCTTCGTTCTCTCTCCCTTATCCACATCTTCTCCCCCTTTCTCTTCTTCATCCCTCCATCTTTCCCCTCTCCATCATATTTTACTGCTTACTTTCATATGCATCTTCTTTTTTTCCCATTAATTTCTGTGGTAAAATCATCTAAAATAATCTGCTTTTCTGTATCAGTAAACATTTGATCATATAGATTTAACACTGTAATGAATGCCTTAATGTCAGTGTTTGGCTAACCTCAGCTAACGCCAGTATCAATGTCAGTCAAGTCAAGTCAGTTTTTATTTGTATAGCGCCAATTCACAACAGCAGTTATCGCAAGTCACTTTCCAAATAGAGCAGGTCTAGACCTTCTCTTCCTAGACCTTTCAATTCCCACCGAGAGCAATACAGCCTGTTCATGTACACTGTGCCACAAAGACCAACAGTTATGAAAGTGACTTTTACAAATGTAAGTGCTCTCAGGTGACAATATAAAGAAACTGGGTTATAGCAGAGACAGTTGAGAAAGGAGACGGCGCACTTAGAATCATTTCCTGTCTCTGTATTTAGGAGACCAGCAGCGGGTCTGAGTCTGTTCACTCCAATGGGAGAAGTGGACGTGATCACAGATTATGATTCTTTCGCCCCAAAGTCACGCAAATAAATACGGGACCCATTTCTCACTGGTCACAGATCTTTCGAACAACACGACACTATGATGGCATTTTTTTCAGACCGATAGATGGGGAGAAAGTTTTATTAGAGACCTGTTTCTGTCTCAGCAACAAACTCTCGTGAGATCTCGCAACACAGATCTCTTCTCTCTGTCGGTTGTGGTTTCACTGCTGCCAATGCTGCTTTTCAGAAGTTTAGAGGGACTTATACGTGAAACCATGAATTAAAAGTTAAAACTGAAATAAAACTTTTGTTTCTTTGCTTAATAATACTGTTATTGTTATTACTATGTAACTGTTTTTGAAAGGGAAAGATATAAGAAAAGATATCAGATATTAGGCTGAAAACGAGCGGCATAATCAGGCGCAAATTTGTACTGTATCTAGTGTTGCATTGGTGTGTATGGTATTGTTGTATTGTTTTTACATAGACAAGAAATTTATCAGTTAGTGCTAAAAAAAACCCCCTAAGCTTTATGCAGCAATATGCTGTAATAACAGGAAAAAATGAGTTTAATTAAAAATGAATTACTGTCTTTTCTTTCCCAAAGGATGCGGACAGATAAGTCTGGATAAAGTTAGATATTAATATCAGCTACTGTCACATTTCATACCAGTTGCAGAGGCCCGAATGAGCTAACATAGGAGACCAAGACAGAGGTTGAATGTGCTAAATATTTACCACCTCGAACGGAACAGACAAAAAAAAAAAACTGAGAGCACAATGAGGGCTTTCTGCACCACAGATGGGAGAGCAGAAAACCAAACAGGTGTCATTCTCACAGCTTTATCAGAAACAGCACAAAGAGGTCTTTTTAAGTCTAATCAAGCGTGACGCAGGAGCCAAATTAAAGGCTGAACAACACGAGGCACAATGTAATAGCCGGTATATTGAAGTCTGTAGAAATCAGATAATTTCTGCAATGTTTTCTGAAGCTTCCACAGTGGATGGGATCAGCGGTCATTTTTATCACGTGACAAAAACCCTATTCACTGATGAAGACCATGAAATGCGGTTGAAAACTTGATTTTTTTTTTTCTTTTGTACAACATACAGTGATTTTGGTGGCGTCTGTCATCAAAGGTTATAAATGGAAGAACACTTTACTTCACATTCACTGAATCTACGGCTGCATAGAAACATGTGCTATACATGTGTCCTTGTTAGCGCGCCAGCAATGAGCTTCACAGGGGTTTGACGCTCTCCACCCCAGCTCCAACATCCCCACCAACCGGTGAGAGCTGCTACAATAAAAACAATGACAAGAGGAAGAGCCGAGGCTGATTTATTACTTGTGCCAATTATATTAATTGGAACAGACTACCATGCATGAAACACAATTGGTCTTTCCCCCTGCAGGATGCTTTAGAGCCAGGGCGGTATGTTTTTCAAGATAAAAAAAAAAACAAACAAAAACAGTCTATATATGGCATAAGTTAATATCTGCTAATATCTGCTTTGGAGCAAACTCAAAAACACTGAGGCTGTAAACAATTTGCTTGTTGTGGGGAAGAAACACATTTCAGGTTTTAATTGGAAATGATTTTTTTTAAGGAATTGTTGCTGTAGAGAACAACATCGCTACCACAGTGGCAAACAAGGTGCAACCACGTCCAGCTAACATCATAGCATATGACGCCGTAAACATGGATGGACTCTTTGATAGATCTTCACGCAATTTTGACAAAAATCTACAAAAGTTCATGACATAACTTTTGAAGACAATCAGCTGATCTATCTGCTGTTCACTGTGAGATAATGAACCAATCTCAGCCAGAAACTCAGCAGCCAAGACAAAAGAAAGCCGAGGGTATCATTTTCTTTTGTCCTTAGCTTTTATTATACTGTTGTATTATAGTGTTGTCCAAAGCATTTCAAAGAGAGGCTCCTTATGATGTGTTCAATGGTAAAGAAGATGCTGTTAGTCGAGTTGTTTCTGGTGTGTTAAAACAGGTACTGGATTTCTCTTACTGCAGAAAAAATTTCACTCACACTGACAAGCCTAAAGCTCTCCACATCAGCCCCGTCTATGACGAACTGGCTGACATTTGTTCTGACCCCTGTGGTACTCTGGAGAAGTGCCCTTTATGAAGAGAAGTAGGTGGTGTGTGTGTGTGTGTGTGTGTGTGTGTGTGTGTGTGTGTGTGTGGAAGGACAAACTACAGTTGTGACTCCCATCGTCTCTCTACTGCACCGTGAACTGTGACTGCATACTAAATATGTCAGGGAGTGTCACCTCCTGACCCCCTGTAGCTCGGGTTGCTAGCTAGGCTGCTACCTTGCACTTTGCATTGGAAATGCTGGGAGGAAACTGTTGGAGGTTTTTCTTCTCTGTAATCATGAGTCAGTCCACCTCTATATTTTCACAGTCATCAAAACACAGTCTGACAAAAACACATGAAACTGTAAAAGGAGAGCAGTACTGTGTAGCCATTATGTCATGTGGAGAAAAAAACCATTATTAATTATATGCAGAAATTCTTAAGTCATGCTCTCAGATTAATTAAATTACTGTTGGAGTATGAAACTAGTGATGTTGTTGGGATAATCTAACCTAAATACATATTATTTTTCCTTTAAACAATGTTCTTTGACATCTCTTAAAACTACATTAATCCTTTTTTTGGCCACAAGGAGGCAGAACTTCACAACAAGCTACACCACACACACATTTTTACTTATATGACCTTAAAAAGTCTCATTGTTGTAGAGTGCCGCAGGAATGAGTCCCAAAACCTGGAAATTAGTTAGCATTTTAGCATTTCGGCACTTCTCATTCCCTCATTTTTTATTTGAGGGGGTTTTTGGTTAGATGGCTGGAATAAGGTCTGTGTTTAACACAAGCTCAAGACATTTTCACATTTTATTCTACAACATTAAATAAGTCAGTAAATACCCCATTCCTGATTTCTTTAAGCATTTACTTCTGTTAAAAAACGCTGGTTGCTAACAAGTGTGTAAATGAGACTACAGAGGTTGTCGGGGACGATAAACGACATCACGTTGAACATGAAAACCGATCTGCTCACCAGCCCTCCTTTACAGCCTGGTTATGTTCATACTTTATCACTAACTTTGTAAGAGTAAAGGCTTTTGTAGTAACAATTGACAATTAATTAACTAATGTAACATTAGCTTTTTACTTCTGCTGATTGTATTTAAGCTTGAAAAATCATAAAGTGGTGTTCATTAGTGAAGATTAACCTGCTGAACAAAAACCTGTAAATATCATAAACCTTTGTTTGCCACAGAGTTTATTTTCTGCTGTAATCCAAAAGACAATGCAAAAATCCCATTGCCTTTTTGTCAAGGGAACCAGGGTGATGCTAACTTAACAAAAACTGCAATAGTTATATTTGGTAGTTTCTGTGGCTTCCACAGTCTTTTAATAAGCTTTTAACCATGGAAGGAAAAATACTTTGATTTACAACTGAGCTGACAAATGTTCTTTCAGTTACCAGCAAGTACAGCCCCACTGCTAAAAGCTACAGATTCTGGAGATGGAATGATTGTGGTTATGATTTGTTTACATCTGCACTGAGCACCTGCGCTGCTGGAAACAAGTTCGTGAGACTGAACCAAAACCGTAAACTTGTGGGTTGTAAAACCACACCAGTTAGCTAAAAGACGCTAAAACACTGACCTGAGAGGAACTGCAGAGTCAGGTGATGTTCTCTGAGGGTTCGTCACTTTGAAATTTAGCATCATTCATAGTCTTTTGACCAGTGGTTCCCAACCTGTGGGCTGAGGCCGCGAAGTTACTGCAAGTGGGCCGACAAATCATTAGCAAAAAAAAAAAAAAAAAAAGGTAACTATAAAAAATATAAATAATGTTTTTAAAAGTAACATCACATTAAAAGTGTTTAAAAACAGTTTTCTTCTTCTTCTTAAAACTCTTTTATGTTGTCGCCGGCAAACATCATCATATCCTTGTTTGCTCTCTCAGTCTGACTGTGCTACATTTATAGCAAAAGCTCCACCGTTATCATTAAAATAAAAAGTGCTCAGAGAAGGCATCATTTGGCCTCCGTATTGTTGTGGGGTCGGATGTAGGCCGTCAACATGTTTGACATTTTCAAGTGGGCCATGAGTTGGAAAAGGTCAGGACTATATATTAGACATACACAAATATTGATAAGTACATCTTTAAACAAATCATAAAATGTTAATAATATTGTTTAATATTACATTCTGGTGGCAGATCATTAAGAACACCTTGCTAAAACTAATTCAGCCTAATACAACAGACCTGTAATAAATCCTACTTTTGTTTTTGTTTAAATTCTTTTAAAGACATTCAGGAGGTTGTAGTTTGTGGTGCTTGAAAATACACTATACTGAGGGATGTTTGTAATACTCATTCTATTCTGCCCTCATTAATACAAATACAGTCACCCAGCCTGTGTTTCCTCCTCTGCCAGCCCTCTCCGTCTTGCACTTCAGCTGTGATTCCTCAGCCAGTCTCTCCTGTCACTGTAGATGTTCATGAGAGGCGAGTCGATTCTTAGTGAGAGCAGTCAGGCTGCATCTCAAACAGACAAACTCCCTGACTCCAGGTGGTCCACATGTTTCACCCATACAAATGATGATAGAGGAAAAAATGCTGTTATGGCCAGATGAAGAGAAACTGGGATTGTAGCTCCCTCTGTAGGCAAATGAAAGGATGTGGTTTTGAAGACGAGTCTGTGAAGTGTGCTGAGCGGTGGTGGTAATTCTGGACATTTATGTAAGGTGACAGACTGAGACGACGGCCCTCATGCTGGATAGCAGCATCTACACATATGTAGACAAAGTCTTTCCTTAATCGGGCTGAAATGCGTCTTTTTTTTTTTTTCATCAAACCAATTTCAGCAGAGAACAATTGTTTACAATTCCCATCAGGCCCATCAGACGTGGAGAGGCTGGAGAGTGTGCGGGAGACAGCTGGGTCCTCGTCACAAACCGAGCTCCGGCTGGGCGCAACATTGATCCATGCATGACCACTCTTCCCACACAACCACTGAATGGGTGGTTATTGACGCATGTGTGTGTGTTTGAGTGTGTGTGTATGTGTGTGTGTGGGAAACTGTGTTTGAGTGTTCACTTTTCAGTCTGTGAGCGTGAGAAAAATATGGAACAAAAAAATCTCTTCATATGCAGGTTACAGTGTCAATGCAGCCTTTTCTTTGGCTTTTTTCACAGAGGCTACTTTTTAGAAGCTACCATTTCTGAACACAGACAGTGCTTTAATTCTGGAGAGATGCTCTGGACATTTACAGCTATAATCCAGCTAGAAACAGGTTGACAGTTTCCTGACAGCCACCAGATAGCTGATGAAGAGGAGACAAAGCCATATCAAATGGAAGAATACTAATTCTATGCAATTTGCCTCAATCTGATCTGATCAAAAGTAGCTTGCTTCAGTAACTTAAGCTTCTATGAACAGATTTTTCTTTTCCGTGAACTTTACATACACTGTATTCTCTGAGCTGAAACTTAGATAACTCCTGTAGCAGAGGAAATACATCCTCTTAAAGCTCCTGTGTTTTATTTGAAGTGTTGATCCATAAGAAGATATATTTGTGGTTTTAAGAACCAAAAACCATCTCAATGTAGGTTTACATCTCCTTTCTCAGGCTTCTCTCTGGAGCTCTAGTAACAACAGGTCAGAGAGCCAATCAGAAGAGAGGAGACATTGAGCATTCTTCTGGTTGGCTGACTGTTTTCTGAGTGATCTGATAAAAATATAAAAGATTTCAGGTAAACACTCAGAGAAACCAAATCCTGTAAGGTTGGATGGTGGGTCCAGGTGGGCAGAACTCGGGGCGTGGCGTGGCTGAGAGCGGTGACTGCTTTGTTGTGACATCACAAAGTTACAGAAGTCCTGACGGCTGGTTTTAAGGCTCAGTTTCTGAATACAGGCTGTGTCCATTTCTCTATGGACTGAGCACTTTGATACTTTCACAGTATTAATATAGAACCTAGACCTGCTTTATAATCAAACACATGGACATCTGCCTTTAGACTATATGGGACCTTCAAGTGGTTTTTATACTTAACTTTTATGTATAAGTATAGAATGTCTGAGGAAAGGTTTGCAGTTGTGCTTTTAATGAATAAGGGATAAAAAAACAAACCCTCCTCTTTACAAAGGAAATAACCTTAATTTGTAATTTCTATTGCAAAACAGTTTCAAAACTGTTGAATTTTTTTCAGTTTGCCAACATAACTGAGAATCTACAGCTGTGCTCTGTGGCATTTGTGCTGACCCCCCTGGTCCTCTGGAGATGTGCCCTTTATAAAGAGATGCAGGAGGTGTGTATGTGTGTGAGTGTGGAGGGACATGCCACAGTTTTGACTCTACCATCTCCCCACTGCACCATGAACTGTGACTGAATACTAAATATGTCTGGGAGTGCCACCTCCTGCCCCCTGTAGCTCGCCGAGCCTGCCGCCTTGCACTTTGCATTGAAAAGAGAAAACTGCAGGAGGTTTTCTTCCTCTCCTGTGTCAGTACACATTGGTCCAACTCTGTATTTGAACCAGGGCTGCACAGTTAAATGAAATATAATCAAAATCACAATATGACCAAGTGCAATATCCAAATAGCAGGAGCTGCATGTGTCACAACAAACCGTAAATGGAGCATTGTGGTGTTAAAGAGAGGCCCCGGCCTACAAATAATATTCTCTAGATGATCATTGTCGTTTTTAAATTTTTCTTCAGTGAAAATGGAATGAAAAATGATTTCAACTGAAATTGATACTCATGTCACAATCACAATATCTGTCGAAAAAAATCACAATATGATTTTTGCATATTGTTCAAACTCAAAACATGAACATGCTGTGATAAAACCAAGCATCAACCATCAGGGTTGAAAAATGAAGCCAACGCTGAAGTACCAAAAACTGCAGTTCCTCTAATGTCTGGCTCCGACAGTGAGTCAATTTAAAAATCTTTTTAAAATCTGAATGAACAACTTTCACTTGTATTAGAGTCACATTTCACCAGGAGGATCTATACTTTGAGTCAAATAATGGAGCTGTGAACTTTGTCCACCTCTGCTGATATGTCTCCTTGACTGCACCTGCAGTTTGGACTCTGCAGTATCAGACACGGTATCAGCTGTAGTGAAAATTAAAAGAATCCGTAAATGTCAATTGAGCGCATCTTACCTGAGCAAGCATATCCCTGCGGTCAGCATCCCTGTAGAGGGGCAGGTACTTGTGCAGGATCCGCAGGGCATGTTGTTTAAAGATGGCCGTAATGTACACAGTGCACTCCACTGCCGAGACCGGCTTGTTGAAGACGCCGTACACAAAGATTACCCCCTCTTCTGAGGTTGTACCTGCAGAAAAGAAAACAGAATGTCAGGGCAAACAAACCAGAATAGCCATGTGTTGTCTGTAGCCTTCCTGTTACTCTTTCACACAACCGTTCTGTTGTCTGATTGTCTTTATGTTTTACTTCTTTATGACTGTGGGCAATTTTACACCACTTCTCACCGTCATTCACTAGGCTACTTAGTTTCCAAGACAGCATATATTATTGCTTTTTCTTTCAGCTTTGTTGTGATCCTGCCAATGTCAGCAACTAATTCTGTTATAATGGGAACCAAAGGGAGTCAAGCTGAAAGCAAACAGCTGAGAGAGTGGTTACACAGGCCAGAGGTGACTCTCGAGGCTCAGTGATGCCAGAATGAACTGATGTTAGTGGTAATTTGTGTAAAATCAGACAGATAAGATCAAGTAATTTAGGAGGGAGAGGGATTAATTTTAGTTCATGCTCTTATGATTCTACTGAATTTGTAGTGTGCCGACCTTAAGCCAGGCAGTGCAACTGGGTAAATTCTGGATCTTGTGGTAAATTGACCTGACCATCGGAGCAGTGGTGGAAGAATCATGAACATCTTTTACTGAAGTAAAAGTAGAAATGCACATAAATAAATGTGCTCCATTATGAGTAAAAGTTCAGCATTCAGAACTTACTTCTGTAGAAGCTCAGAAATATTATTGTCAACGTGTACTTAGAATACTCACTGTGCAGCAGAATGACTCCTGTGAGTGCTCTAAGTGTATACATTATAAAAATTGATTATTATCATGCATTAATGTGCGAGCAGCATTTTAACGTCATTTTAACTACTCAAAGTGCCTGAGGCCCTGTCTTGAAGAGCAGCCCTGTGTCGAGATCTAGTTTTAATACCTTTAAAGGAACAGTACAACATTTTGGGGAAATACCCTTATTTACGTAACAAGATAAAACAGATACAACGGGCTAATCAGTGAGCTTTAGATGTGCTAGTAGCCAGATTTTGCTTCCCACACTGTCCTTTTTTCTCCCTGTTTCCAGTTTTTATGCTAAGACAAGCTAGCTGTCTGCTGCCTGTAGCCTGTAGAGTGGTATTGATCTTTTCATCTAACTCGACAGAGGGCGAATAAGCATCTCGAGATGCTGAATTATTCCTTCAATATTTCAGTTGAAATGATGCGTTCATGGTGCATATTCTTGAATAATTTAGCATTTAATGAGTCTATAACCAACAAGTGGAAGTGTAGGGTCTCTGATTCAGGGTCCACAACTCGACCCTGGGGCCCATTAGCGCTTTGATCAGGCCCTGAATGTTGGGTTGTTGCGCTTATGTCAGCATGTATGTGCCTGCCTGACCTCGACCAACAACAAATGCATCATATATTATAAGCTAATTATAAATATTAAAAGCTCATTATAGATTTTGTGGATAAAATCTGAATCTGCAAGGAAACTGTAGCTGTCAAGTTGAATGTAAAGGCATAAAAAGTACAATATTTTCCCTCTGAAGTTTGGTTGAGTAGAAGAATAAAGCAGCAGAAAATGAAGACACTCGAGGAAAGATTAAGGGCTCTATCTTACACTTGGATCAAAGCGGTGCATTGCGTGATTGACCAACAAAAACTTGGTCTGAATTCAGAGGCGTAGTATTTCACTGTTATTTTAAGGGCGAATCATCGAGAAAGTAGGGACATTCCGATCCGAGCTCAAAGATCGGTATTGGCTTTTTTTGAGCGTGAACCTAAACCTGATTGTTTGTTTTACATCAGCTGTCACACAGGTGTCATAAATGAAGGGCACAATGCAGCTGAACTGTCTGCAGTGTGGAAATATTTTAAAATGGAAAGCGAGGCAGTAGTAACAGGGAATACAGCGAGTTCACTCAGGTAACTCAGGCAAAGGCTGCACCGAGGCGGCACTGGAAGATACGTTTAAAAGGACAGAGAAATTTCCTTGAGACAGCGTCAAGGACAAGAAGATTACAGAGCGGGTCGCTGAATTCATCACATTGAATGACCAGCCCATCACAGTGGTCTGGTTACTTTGTTAAAAACAAATGAAAACCAAAGCTGCAATAAACAACCTTGTTTTTTTATTTTTCTTATCTATTCAGTTGTCAAGCAAATTTATACCCACCTACATAGGCAGGTGCAAAACACGCGCCTGTTACGCAGTAACACAGTGTGCCAGTGTTTCCCATTCATCACCCAGACTGAATTTGTCACCACAGTTTCATAATGAACCGAAAATTTCTTTACACGTCTCATGATTTGTGCCGTTGTTTCACTGTAGAGCTGAGTGCAGCGCATTGATTCGCTCAGGCCTTCCTTGCCCCTCGGGGTGCACAGAGCTGCTGCGTCAGTCACAACGTGATCAATTCACCACAAACAAAATCTAATTCTGTGTAAAACAGTGCTACTGTTATAATAGTAATCTGCCAAGTTACATTGCTAGCTTTTAAAAGGGAATGGGAGATGACACTGTGATTGGTTTATTGAATGTTACGCCCACTCCCATCAATAATTAAGAGGAACCCTTTTGAACCATGCACCTGAGGCAGTGACAGTTTTTTCCATTGTTAAAACAGCAAAAGACACATGGACACGCCCTAAATGTACTTGCACCACACGCTTTGGACTGTTAAAATAGCCCTAAGCATCTCAAAATTGCACTTAAGTAGAATTACATTTGACTAAATCAGAGGCAGCTTCACACCAGTACGCTGCCGTTTCTCTCCTACTGGCTCTTACCCAACAGCACCGACTTCTCTTTCTGCCAGTGGCCCTTCTGGAAGGCAGCGACGGCCTGTTCCTTTATTAAATCCCCATCGATATACGGACCCCACGTCTCAAACACCTCCAGGAACCTGAACGGGTTCACGATCTTGGAACCTGACATCAAAAACACATCAGTTAGATCAAAAGATGCAGTCTGTGTTTTATAACACGGAGAGTGCTGCTATATTAAACCTACTCCTGATTAGATTGTTTTGGCAGCAGAGCTGAGATGTGTCTCTTTTCCTTGCAGATTTTTGGGCCTGAGAGAGAGTTCAGACAAGGAGAAAACAGGAGCTGATGACGCAACTTGTGAGTCAGTGATACTGATCAATAACCCTGTCAACCCTGCAGATATATTACAGTCATTTTGTGCGGTGAGGCAGTAAAATCCAGCTAATTGCCCCTTTAGAGGCTCAGTGCTCCTTTGTTTTCATGATTTTGTTTTCTAATACGCCACAGCTCCGGATAAAAATAATGTCTTTCATCATCTTCTGCAGATAAGCGCACTACATCCTGCCGTCTTATGTAACTATGTGGGCAGCCCTGAGAGGCGCTCTAAATTTGGGGGAGCGTAGGCCGGTGTTCATGGCGTCTTACTTGTTTTCATCTGGGCGGTCAGGACGGCCTGCGGGGTGAGAGACAGCAGGCAGACGATGTCGCTCACGGAGCAGTTGGTCTGTTTAGCAAAGTTTTTTCCCAGCTTCAGGGCGTCGTGTCTGAGAAAGAGACGCAGGAAAAAACGATTACAGTTCAGGCTGACGTTTTCCCCCTCGGCATGCTGGGAAACCACTGAATCATTAAAGAGCTTAAGGAAAAAGGGGGGAAAACATGTACGATTCTCATTTGACTTTAGAAACTGCGGTTAGTCAGGCGAATGACTAATTCGTCATATTTTTGAACCTGAGGCAGTGAGAGTAGAAACATCAGTGCGCAGTATCGACCCTCACCTGGTCTTCAGAGGGATTGAGAAGGGCAGACTCTGCAGGACGGCTTGTTTGAACAGAGGCTTACTGCTCTGGATCATCAGGTGAAGACTCACCGACTGAGCACCCGCGCTCTCTCCAAATATTGTCACCTGACAAACAACACACCACAACACAACACAACACAACACACAGGTTTACCATTAAAAACCACAATAGGAAACTTAGAATTTTGGCAGTGAGAAGAATCAGCTCTGTGAAATCTGAGCAAGCCCGCTGTAAACAGGAAGCACTTTGTCTACTCTGCAGTTTATTAGTTGCAGAAAATACTCCGAATGAGAACAGCAGAGATAGCTGTAGCGTTAAAAATACAGAATGTAACCGAACAACAGCTGCAAAGACAACAAGGTAAGTAACACTTGTAATTTGTTATTCAGCTTGTATTCACCACAGGTAGTCGAGGCTGATAAGACCCAATCAGGAGTGACCGTGGGTGCCTATGTCTCAGTTTCTGCCCGTCCAGACCCTTTTTCAAACTAAAACGCGGCCAGCAGCGTTTCTAAAAGTCTCTGTTTTAGGGGAATGAAAACTCTGGAGTAATGTGGACGTCCGTCCTGTTTTGTGTTCATAATAAATTGATTTGAAAAATTACATTTAAGTTTCTGTTCAGTATGCTCTGTGGGTACTACTAGGTTTTTTTTTTTTTTTAATTACTTTAATTAACCAGTAAAAAGAGCATAGTAGCACTTGAATTATGTTAGTAACAAGAATTAAAACTTAAGCTGATTGCTATAACTGCACCTTTATTTTTTGTACGTGTGTACGGTCATACAGCAGGCCGTGTGCATTTCTCTGTGGACTGAGGCTTTGATACTTTCACAGTATTAACATAGAACCTAGACCTGCTTTATAATCAAACAACACATGGACATCTGCCTTTAGACTATATGGGACCTTTAAGTTGTACATTCAATCAAAATGTTTTGACTCACTTTAAGTGTGCTCTCTACAATGGAAATCAAACATTGCTCAGAAAGTTATTCCCAACACTGCTGCAGAAGTTCCCAGTTCAGTCCAGTTCATCCCAAACCAGCTCCATGGGGTTTAAGTCTGGAGACTGTGCTGGTCTTCATCATGTGGAGCCTCCGTCTGGTTCTTTTCCTCTAATGTTTTGGCTCCTTATCTTGCTGTAGGATGAAGCCCAGACCAGGCAGTCTGCCTTCCTTTGTTACTTGGCTTTTTCTCACCATTCTGACAGTAATATAGAGCCGTGTTTCCTGCAGTACAGTATTGTCCTGATAACGCATCAGTGGCTGTAATAACACAGTTTGTCTCAACACGGTTTATAAGTCATCAACAAAAGTTAAGGCACCTGGAGGAATAATATTTGCATCAATCTTCAAGGCTTAATTTACTCCCATTGCTGCAGGAAAGCTGTAAATTCAATTTCTTAATTTCTTAAACTGCTTTAATTTCACTAAAATCTGGAAAAATGGGGGTGCTCTAAAACCTTTGACTTAGGTTTAGGTTCAGGTTCAGGTTATGGTTGGGGTTCAGCATTTAGTTGAGATGTTTAAGGTTCGGGTAACAGGGTGGGGAATGCATTACGTCAAATATCGAAGTAGAAGTACGTGCGCGTCTGCGAGTGCTCGTCAGTGTGCCGGCTCACCTTGCTGGGATCACCTCCAAACACAGCGATGTTCCTCTGGACCCACAGAAGAGCTTCCTGCTGGTCCAAAATCCCATAATTCCCTGCAGCTGAGGTGTGAAGGTCTTTGCCCGACACGAGGAACCCGAACGCACCTTAAGTCATGCATCAATTCACATGCTCAGCGACACATAATTGACTCCAGCAAGACATTAATTTCCTCCAAGTTCCACATTAACCACTTAAATATCACAGCTACTGTTTTCAGTCCTCCAGGAAAGCAGAGTAATTACCAACACATTATCCAGTCTCACGCACACAGACACACACACACATACACACACACACACATACACTCCACAATAAACACTCCATTTAACTAAAGCGATTAATGTCTTCAATGAGATGTTTGTTTGTTGCCTTTTCCAGACCAACTCCCGAGCTAAAGTTCATCCATAATAGGACATAAAAATTATATATATAGATAGAAATATACAGATAAGCTTGTTTCCCTTTATTACTATGCACTGGAAGAGGCACATTTTTAAATTCTACCAAACTTTCTTACCCAGTCGGTACTCCATGCTCACTAAAACAGTGCGGGTGAAGTTACTGATGAAGCGTCCATCATACAGCGGCTTGGAGGCAGAACCAGCGATAAAATCCCCTCCATGGATCCACACCATGACGGGCAGCGGGCTCCGCAGAGGGGAGCTGAAGTTCACATCCAGAGGGACAAAGATGTTGAGGTAGAGACAGTCCTCGCTGACCTTTTAGGGACACGAGACGAATCAATATCAATCTTTTGTTCAGGTCTAACTGTAATTTATAATCCTGCCAGGGTAAAAATGTTCTTCAGTTATTATGTCAATTTACACATTAAGTGTAAGCACTCATTTTCTTTAGCTTCATAATAAAAATTCAGATTTTCACCACGTATGAGATATTGATGCTGTCAGATATTCCCACTATTTCTGTCTTGAAATTACGACCAAGGAGCTGACGATTATCTGACACTGCTGCTCATAATTACTGTGAATACAACTTTTCTCCCAGCAGTCAAATGTACTTCTGTGTGACACAGCCACTAGTGTGTGGGGGAAGTAATATAAATTTGTAAATTAGGAAGTTTAATATTAAAGAAATCCTTCCAAGGTTAAGCCCTAGATTTTAATCCATTCCTGCCACCCATGCTTTTATTGTGGAGGCCAAGTGTAGCTTCCTGTTCCAGGGCAGTGGTGGCAGCCAGGGTCACAGGTGTGGGGCTGTGGCCAGGAGAACAAAGACAGGTGAGTTGTTTGGTGAAGGAGAACAGAGAGAGGGAGACAGGAGAGCTCTGAAAAAATAAGCTGTCTGCAACAGCTGAGAAAAGGCATTTGTCTTCCTCTGTGGTAAAGCCTCATCTACACAGAGGTCATGGGAATTCTGCGAGTGGAGGACTTTAGCAATAGAAGCTGAGGACCAGAGATCAACTCTAGGCCGCAGTACTAAACCTCAGCGCTGCATTCGGTGAGTTTGATTCTTTTTGGATCCTTTTTTTTTTTCTTCCTGTACCTGGATAATAATTTCTGCATTTTGAAGGGAGGAGTTGTTTGAATGGGAAATGGACTGTGGACTGCTGCTTTGGACTGTATGGGACAGTCAAGGGGTTGGTTTGAGTTGGTTTAATCTGGCAAAGGCCAGTGGACTCTCAATTCCTTTTTTGTGAATTTATTTTGGTGATTTGTTTTGTGTTCATAATAAACTGATGTGATAGACCACAGTGTCTGTTCAGAATGCTCTGAGTACTGTTACGAGGGTTTTAAAATCAAATTTCTTTCATTAACCAGATCTTAGTCAAAAGAGCACCGTAGCACTCAAATGAAGTTAGTAACAACTGCACCTTTGTTTTTTGTTATCTTTATGTGTATAGTTATACAACAGGGCCACACCTACCTGTGGTCAAGTCCCAGGTGACATGTCCTCTGAAGTTTTGGACAATTTTAGCAAGCTGGCAGAAATTACATTTTACATTTTTTTAAAAAAAAAAAGACATACAAGATGTTTTACAGGCTGATGCATCTTTAGGCTCATATTTGAAATAAGCTTCTTTTAGGTCAACAAAGACACAATAAAAGATTCTGAATTTCTCCACAGCACTGCTGTCCGTACAAGTGCCAAGAAGCAGCATTTAGACCACTGAAACGTAATACAAGTAATCCACATTTTAACTTGAACTCATGGCCTCTGTATTTCCCCTGCAGGGAGAGACAATAATGTGCATGTGACAGCAAACCAGATCGTGAGACATGTTTTTGGCATAAACCGGGCGATGAACTTTCACTAGAATGAATGGATGCCACATTCCAGTTCCTGTAAGGCACTCACACTCTCTAAATATTGTGATTCTGCAGTTCTGTCCACTAACAACTAGATTTGTTTGCCCACAGTATGTTTGACTTTAATGAATATATAACCAAACCTCTAATCTTGACCTTTTCCTGTCAGTACAACTGTCGTCTTTACTGTTGGTGAAAGTGATTTTACTGTCGCTGTGAGTCATGCTGTGCCACACCAAAAATCCAAACATGCTATTACTGCCTAAAGTAAATACGAAGACATCATGCAAAGAAGTGAGAAGTTACTTACTAATCGAGGACACTCCTCAGTGCTAGGTCCGCTGCAGGCCTGCATGCATGCTGGCCTGGGGAAGGAGGCATTATAAACCCCCGACCAAGGACTCACAGGTCTGGGGGGCTTCCAGCGGTAAGCCCCAACAGGAGGGTCTGCGTACGGTATCCCATAGAATATATGGGCCTTATCCACCGTAATCCCCTTGATCCGTCCATCTTTGGTTAACACCAGAGGTCCAGGTGCCACATTTGTATCCTGACTGACCGGCTTGTCCTTGGTCGGCTCTGTGATTGAGTGGACCTCCGGGCGTCCCAGCTCCTTCAGGGAGTTTATCTCAACGTGTCGGTTGATGACTAACGGCTCGTCTCTCACCAGCAGCCCGGGGTAGATACTTCTCAGAAAGCTGACAAGGTCGATGTCATCATCATTTTTCGTCTCCTCTCCAGAGGCCAGCACTAAACTTAGTGTGCACAGCAGCAGCAAACAGTGCCAGCTCTCCATATTGCCTTAGAACACTCTTATACTTCCCCAGATCCTGCTGCTCAGATCATGATTTGACTTGAATTATGACCCAGCTGAGGTAGAAAAGTTGCAGCCCCCACAACCCCGCAGCCTGGAACTCTCCGCAGACAGTGCGGACTTGTGACTCCAATTTGGCTGCTTGCTTGTTAGGATTTATCAGACAAAAGCTGCTCTGTCTGATGGCTGAGTGTCGTCCAGTAGACCCTGAACAGCTGGACACTGGTGCAGGACCACTAATAGAGGACAAGTCGTCTTTCCTTTGCTTAATGTAATCACACAGTCACACACAGAAGGTAAATGAGAGTAAGTCATGCAGCAGGCTTCATGAAGGAACAAGAGTGAGAACCCCCATGGGGTCCCAAGTTAATTCTGAGGCGTCGGATGAAGAAATCCTACATTTTATTAATCCTCTCTAGGTTTGGCTTCTTTCTTATAAAACACTGAATCCATTTATCTGTTGAGGCTGTGTGTGTGAAAACCTCAATATCAAACAATCTAAGACAGGGAAACTGCTCACAACTCAAGTCAACACCAAAACTATTACCTGTGATGAGGGGACGCAAGCTATTTGTAAGTTTTGCTACTGCTACATAGCCAATGTTAGCATTAACAGCTGTTTCCTCACCAGTGAGGAAATGTGAGTTCAGCATCAAACTTCATTCCTTTCCTCAGCAACAGCTGTCTCCAGAGGTGGAAAGCAACGCCAATGTTCACTCTTGTCTCTACCACGTCTTTTCTTCTACTGAAGTTAGCATGCTACAGAGCTAGCCTCAGCCCATCTCTAGGGTTGCCACCTTCTATGTGAAGAAGTAAGGGACCCCTCGTAGACAGACACTCTTTCATGTGCTAATAATCCAAAATAACTACAATATCAAGGGTAACAAAAAAATGGAGCCTAATGTTGATTTTCAATTAGTATCAGAGAGGAAAGTAAGTCTGGGATAGAGAGATGCAGCAAAGGGCCACGGGTCAGATCTGAACCCAGGCCACTGTGGTTGGGACTAAGCCTGTATGGTATGCGTTCTACCAGGTGAGCCATGGGGGCACCATACTACTGTCTTTATCTGTAGAAGGCAGCCATACATGTATTTTCTCACAGCACACAGAGCTCGTCAGTCTATTGCTCACTGATAAACTTCTCCAATCCACTTGTAGTTGATAACTGGTTTCGTTTTACATTATTCGCAGCACTTTGAGAACGTAGTTTATAAATGAAATGATGTATATGAAAATATGGGACAAATTTTATTTTCAAATGTGGGATGATTCCGTATTATATAGGACAGGTGGCAAACCTACTTGTCACTTTCCGATAGGATCTCACTGCAGCCTCCAATCTGCCCTGAAGACGTAGCTGCTCAGAGGACGTATTATAACCTTGTCTTACAAAGATGATGGCCAAAGCTCTTGCCAAGTGACAATCACCACCAACTGCTCACAGCAAGAAAACTTAAAAATGACCCCTTTAAGAGGTCACAAGCTAAAAGGGTAGATATACAGATCCTTATCTATATCTGCCCAACAACAAGTATGCCCCAAACTCCATCCTCACCCTGTTTGTTACAAATGTTATCCTCCCACAAATGTTATCCTCTAGACCCAAACCTGTTCAGCATCGGATTTACCAGTAAAACATGTTTGGTCCAGTGTCCGGTTTTGGTGCGTGTGTATACTGGTCAAGACACTTTAACATTGCATTTGTTTGTATTGTTAAATGTAAAACAAATTGTTTTATTATAAATTATAACATCAGTTTAACAACTTCAGTGAAAAGTTAAAAAATGTGCATGAATTTCAAAATCTTAGTATTTGGTTTGTCGGCCTGTTACTTTAATGTCAGCAACACAGCTGGCACTGACTCCACCAGTATAAAACCTGATGACCTTTATTAACCCAGGATGATCTGACAATGCTGCAGAGAAAGCTTCTTGTGATGTCACAGACTGCTTGACTCTCTCAGTCTTTAAGAACCCCCATAAATGTTCATTGGGGCTGAGGTCAGGTGACTGCGGGGGACTCCTCGGTCGTCTTTGGTCTTCAACTAGTTCTTAAAAAGCTTTGAGGTGTGTTTGGGTCATTGTCCTGCTGCAGTGTGAATCCTTCTCCACAAAGATGCAAACCAGAGCGTGTAGCATGTCTCTGGAGAGTGTAGTGGTACTTCTCCTTGATCGGGGTGTAGTCAGTATCATGCAGGTGTCCAACTCCACCCCAGACTTGAATATTCCCACCACCATGTTTCACTGTTGGTTAGATACACTACAGTTTTTCTCACTCTCCTGTTCCTCTCCTTACATACACCCATCTGTTACTACCATGAATCTCAAACTTGGGATTCGTCAGTAAATGTTGGTATTTGTTAGCCCACCACAAACATTTGACCTTGTTTCCTCCCCTGAGAAGTGGTTTACAGTCTGCTCCCCGTCCTCTGAGACCACGACAACGCAGCCTTCTTTTGCTAATTGGAGTCTTGCGTTCTTTATTTAGTGAATTCTACGTCTGTGATGAAGTTGCTTTTCTATCTCTCAGGGAACTGTGCTTAATTTATTGATCTTCTGATGGCATGGTCACTTTTGCTCTGCCTGATCATGCTTTAGATACTACTGATTCAGTTTCTGCAAAGTGTATTACTGCCCCCTTAGAAACCTTTATTCCAGCCACGATCTGACGCTGAGAAAGCCCCTCTTTGCTTAGAGTAAGTGTTTGACTTCTTCACATCTTGTTACAGAGTATTCAAGTGAGTTTTAACACTATTAATGGTTCATTTAGTGTCCACTAGTTAGTTTGGCAACGTATAAAAGACGAGTAGGCAGGAGACAGTGAAAGCTTTAGTTAATGTCAGAGTTTAGGTGCAGGTATATGGACACCAGTAAAAACTGGACTTGTTTTGAAAAATACCAGATGAGCAAGAAGTAGTTGCAGACAAAAAGATCACTTAGAGCTTAATGATAGTTGTCATATGTGTGACTAAAACACATTTTTTAAGGGAAAATTTTTATGCATAATAAGTGTCTCTGAGTGTCTGGTGCGCACCAGAAAGTTTCGCGTACGCACGCGAAGGTTTCGTGTGCTCATCTTAACACAGCCATAGGCAGCTTGTTTGTGTTGATGTACTTACTGACTTCTGGATACATATTCGCTCATTGTGCTGGCACAGAGGGCTATGCGTGTAAAAAATTAAAATAATATTCTAGAGGTCAGGACACGATGCGGTAGTTTCTAGTTCCATGAACTTGACGCATTTGTCTCTACGGTTTTCAGGAGCTTAGCATAATTGCAGATGCGCCACCTCCACCTGTAGACACCGACGGGCGGTGGCACAGTGGACCATCAGCTCCTCAGAGAAAGTAAAAACTTCATGGAGAGTAGCAATGGCAGGCAGCCATTCGGAGGAGGCTATCGGTAGTGTGAGGAGGTTCCCTGGTTCACAAGACCTCATGACCAGTCTTATAATACATCCATGGTTACATGCCCACACAAAACACGGCGCTCCATGCCAGCGCAATGAGCGCATATGTATCAAGCTGTGTTAAGATGGTGGTGTGTAAATGCGAAGTGTGTATATGCATGTTCACTGTGTATGTGGTCAATTTGATATGTATGTGCATAGTTTCATGGTGATTCACCCTAATTGGCCTCCCATAAATAACCCTGCTTTCTTGTGAGCACGCAAAAGTTTCTGTTGCACAACAGCCCCCCCCTCCCCCCCAGGGGCTCCGTAGATTAGAACTAATTGTTTGTTTTTGGCTTCTTACACCACACATAGCTCTGAAGAAATAGATGAACGGAGCTGATGAGTACTGAACTCTTTCAACATTATCTATAAGGATGTTTTCAGCAGTACTTTTTAGTTTTTTTTTTTTT
Organism: Seriola dumerili; assembly: GCF_002260705.1. Taxonomy (NCBI): domain Eukaryota; kingdom Metazoa; phylum Chordata; class Actinopteri; order Carangiformes; family Carangidae; genus Seriola; species Seriola dumerili. Next base: position 17,456,610 of record NW_019174393.1, read on the forward strand.
TACCATTAATATTTATTATCATTAAAAACTATTTTAGGGTCCTAAAGGCAGACAATGGAGAGCAACTGCAGACATATTTGTTTTTTAATATTTCAACACACAGACATCAATTAAACCCTGCTCAAGGAGCCAGGGACTTTTTTCCCCCCTTCATTTCACTTGTCAGGTAGAGCTTTGTCTCAGGTTGGGACAGCACCAGCAGGAGGGATGTGTGTGCAGCCTCAGACACTCAACAGTCACTGTGTCAGTCATTGTGCTGGTTACAGGTTTGTCTGTGGCACCAACTCTCCAAGCTGAGTTACAGAGAAGGGGAAAACCAACTCTCCCTCCACTCTATGTCCCTTCTGTCACTGAGCCATCTCTCTTCCTGTCTCCTCTCTCTAGGGCCTCTCTCTCTCTCTCTCTCTTCTCCTCCCTTTCTTCCGCTCTTTTCTCCCTCTCCTCTCTCTCCCGGAGCTCCCTGAGGAATGTGAGCCACTCGCACTCGCACTTACTCTTAGCTGGAGACTTAACTACTTGCTCTGAATGAGAGTCCACTGCTGCAGGAGTTTGATATTTCATGGGTTATGAATGGTCTCTGCCCCATCACATCATCCATGGCATCAAACCACTTCCAGTTTACAGCAGTGCGTCCGCCTCATAGTCTGCCATTGCGCAGTCTGTATGTCTAGTAAGCTCATTGTGCACACACATATTTCTTGCATACACAAAATCCACATACTATGTAATTGGAATGCTTTAGATACAAATTTTTCAGCTACATTTACTTGTAATTGATCAAATTTCAAAATTTTAAATTTCATGGGAAACTCTTGGGAGTGTTCCTGAGATATCGCATTCATGCGAAGGGGACGTATCTCTACCTACAATCTGTACATACGGACAGAGCACCTGAAAACATGATGTCTCCAGCCACAACTGTCACCAGCGGCTTAATAAACAAACAAACAAATAAAAAAAAAGGACATCAGGATAGAGGGTCTACCACAGGACTAATCTTCAAACACCGAACCAACAACTGATTAAAACCAACTATCTAGCAGATAAATAACAGTAATTTAACACAACTGAGTCAAAACGATGTGCATGCGAATCAAGTTCATCTGGCTGCTACGTACAAACGAAGTTGCATCCTTTCGAAGGTTGTGTCACGGCAGCGTGGAAAGGCATTTTGACCAAGCGGCAACCTCCGAGGCTGAAAAATGAAGCCAACACCTACGTACCAAAAAAAACTGCACTTCTTCGAATCGCCATTTTAGGCCGGCTCCAAAAGTGAGTCAATCCCCATAGATTCATGTTAAAATGTCAAACTTTACAGCAGAAACAAAAATGTTTACAGCCTGGTACAAAAAAACAGTTTTGGTCTCTCTCTAAATTCCTCCATCATGACAACTGTACAGGTGTTGAATCTTTACATAACTCACTCTTTTAAATTTTATTAAGGCTGAAAGTTCTGCATAATTTAGGGGGTGCCACTTTGAGTGACAATTGTTTTAACGTTAGTTGCCACAAGCCAGGCACCTTTTTAAATGTTGGCATGTTTAAATGGCAGTGTGGATCCTTCGCAGCAACTATCCTAAGGTTGATTGTGCTGGTGATAAATCACTATTCAAAAGAGAAGATGGCAGGCTCCACAAATAGAACAGCATCCTTGGATAAATAACAAATCCTCCATTGACCAGACTGTTTCATTGCAGTTTGGCCTTTGCAGTCCATGATGACTGTGAAGGCCACGCTTACATTAGACCACAGACTCGAAAAGAACTGAGACACAGTTTACCTCCATTTTCATGTACAATCTAAATGGCACATTCTACACCAGAGAGGTTAGGAACTGAAATGAATGAGGTCAGATATATTTTGCAAAGCCTGCATTACTGGTGGTAAGTTCAAAACGACAGGTATATCATCCACTATGCTGCTTTTCTCTAGCTAGCCTTGCTAGATTGTCAATTATAACTGTGAGAAGTGTCCTTCTTTTTTACTTGAAATAAACAAATCAAATATTTTGGAAGACTTACACTCAGCACAAATATCTTGAATTAAGCTAACTTACGAGGCTACATAGAAATGGACCTTGATAATAAAATGCTTTTTAAAAGCTTTTAACAAAAACAGAGCAGCCCGGTTCTGGAAGCCTGCAGGCACTCGGTGAATCGCCTTTTCCTGAAGGGGAGCGTGTCTACGTTCCCACAGCTCTATGTTCCCACAGCTCTATATTCCCCTTTTATACCCTTTCAGAACGCTTTGCATCCACGTTCCACGGCGTCTTCACATTTATCCACCTCAGCGATCGTTTTTGCAAAGCATCGTTTTCAGTTACGGAATTCACCGTTCTGATGTGGATAAACTAACCGGATAAATATTACCCAGGTTAGTGTGGACATGGGCTTATGGGAACATATAAGACTGTGGGAAAATAGTGCCTAACTTTCAAAACATTCTTAGAAATGTGGGAACATAGGGCTGACCCCTCCTGAAGCTGCTAGCTGTCTCAGGTAACCGCAAAGCATCGCCTCCCTCGATGGTCGCGGATTGTCATCACTAATGGTAGATGAGCTCTCCACGTAAGCTGAGCTGTCCAAGTCAGCTGTTGCGACAGTTGGCGAAGAAATGTCGTCACTAGCTGAGCTGTCCTCCTTACTAGAAGCTGCCTTAGCAGAGCAGTTGGTAACGGATGTGACGAAACATGTTCTAAACTCTCTTTTTTAACTCGCGCTTAGCTGTCCTCCGTGCTTCTACATTTTTCGAATGCTTCAGCTACCAGTTGAAAACGTCACTATGTTAATGTCAACACGTTGATTGGCATCACCTTTGAGCCAGTTGGACTGTGTGTGAAAAACTACAGCGGCACCAGCGTACAGGTTAATGTAAAGAGTTTAACTAGATATTTTGCATGTGCCCTCACTGCCCCTGCTTGTTTTCTACACAACACGTGCATTGGTGCTTCAGAGATCTGTCAGGAACACTCAAATGGATGCCCAAGACAGGCAGATGAAAATGAGTGACTGCAAATGTCATGAGGCCATGCCATGAAATGATCCTACCCATCCTTAAATTGTAAATATTGTAAATAGGTACCAATAAGATACTGCTGTCGTAAGTGTTTTTAAATGTGTTTTAAAATGTCTATCCTGCCAATAAATAAGTGTTTTCCACAATTGACTGTTCCTTCCCTTTAATTATGATTATTACTTATTAGTATTATTTACTACAATGACATCAACAACATGCCAGGCAGAAATTTAATACAATTGAATACATTTAATACAATATTCAACACAAATTACAAATTCAATAAAATATTCAAATGTTCAAAATGTTCCCTTTTGATTCAAGAAAAAACACTTAGATACAAGGTAGTGCAAAAAATATAGTGCAATGAACATAGTGCAAATAACTTGACACCCCAGGCAGAAATTTGATACTACATATATTAATAAAATATTCAAAATATTCCCTTTTATATATTATAAGTAACAAAAGATTCAACAATAACAGCAATGCTAACAAGAAGAACAGCTGTTTATGCTAACGTTAGCCATGTAGCAATAGCAAAATTTACTTTAAACAAAGCAGCAACTCCCACTGCGAGGCACAGTGTTGCGCCACTTCACACTTAAAAAGAACTAGTTCAAAGTTGAGTTCATATAGATGGAAATGAACAAGACATTCATAGTTAATTTTTTGAAATTTTGAACTAGTTCACGTTCATTTGTTCCATTCTTTTTTTTGTTTTGTTTTTTTTCACTCCCAAGCTAAATGAATTATTGTATACAACTGAAGAATCACAGACAGGAGTCACATTTAAAATCCGTAAATGATTATAATCCGTCTGAGTCTTCACTTGTTTGTTCATAAAACTGCTAAAACAAAGTGGCTTCAGCAGTAGCAGATGCATCTGTACCATCTGTACCGCTAACACCAGCCATGCTGGGCTGTGTTTACGGAGGCGTCACGCGGCGTGCCATAAAACTGTCATAAAACATGAGCAGCATTCAGTCTCGCTAGAGTGAACGCTGCTCACGTTCACGTTCATCATTTGCAAACTGATTCGTTCAGTTCAGTGTTCACAATAAATATGAACGTGTTCATTGAACAGCATTCATTGAGCGCATTCATGCACAACATTGTGAATCACTAGGGTTGCCACCTTTTATGTAAAAAAAAAAAAATAAGGGACACATTTAAAATGACAACACACATTCTTTTATGTGCTTATAACCCAAAATTACAGAAATATCAAGGGTAACAAAATTTTTTGCCAAATGCTGATTTACAATTAGTATTAGAGAAGAGAGGCAGGAAGAGAAAATGACATGCAGCAAAGGGCCAGGGGTTGGACACGAACTCACACCGCTGCGGTTTGGATTATGCCTTAATGACATGCGCTCTACCAGGTAAACCACCAGAGCTGCTGTCTTCTGCATTTTTTCACAGCACACAGATCTTGTCAGTCTATTGCTAATTGATAAACTTCTCTAATCCACTTGTAAGCTACAACTGGTTTGGTTTTAATGAAATTTCATTATTCACAGCACTTTGAGGACATAACATGAACAAAAAGACGGCACCAAAAAAAAAAAGCATTATATTTTTTTACACCAAAGTTTATCTGCAGGGGATTATGAATTTCTGTTCCATATTTCATTGCAATCCGTCCAACAGATATTTTACTGTTGATGAAAGTGGTGGACCGACCTACAGACTGATGCACTGAGTTACACAGCCATCACCGGAACCACGCCAGTCGTTAAAGATTAAAAAGTATCAATGGTTCTTAAAAATCATATTCTTATGTGAGTTTTTATTTAGTAAATATTTATTCAACTAATCTATTATATTCTTGAACATGAGTAAACTTAACTATGTCAAATTGAATTCAACAGTTGCAACTCTGTCAGTAAATCATAAAATTAAAAAGTAATAAATGTGGACAGTATTTAGTAATGAATTACTGTGCATGAGCAATTATCTCATGAATTGACATGTATTTCTATTTCTTTACGGAGGCGTACCTATATGTATTTTTTTGTGTGTGTGTGTGTGTGTCTGTATATGTATTTTTGTGTGTGTGTGTATGGATTTATTTATGTTTGTAGATTTATAGATATATATGTAGATAGATATACGGTATATAGATAGATATGTAGATAGATAGATATGATGTGTGTGTTTGTGTGTATACGCAAACGCATGTTACGCCCATGAAGTTGCTTACTCCAAGGGTGACACATTTTTAAAAAAAAAAATGAGTGCCTGTGAGGACAAATAACAAAGGCACTGTGGGTGAGCTGGTCTTCAGTTGCTTTATGTGAACTGCCAATTAAATCAATACAATCATCACAATAATCACAATATCAAAATTGCTCTATTTCAAAAATGCAATAAAACTATTCACATATTTACAATGTTAATTCTATATAATTTTACTATTTATAATTATAATCTTTCCCTATATAAACAATTATCTTATTCCCCTTTATATATTAAATCACAAAACAATGATATTTACAAAGCATCTATGAAAAAATCTCCCTTTTCCTATTTCTGCAGCACCGCAGCCTGAGTGCTTTCTGGTTGCATAGCAACGGTAAAGTGCGCTGTGCTGTTAATCAACTGCGGCTCGAGCTGTAGCTGTTATATAACGTTATATACCATTTACTAACTGCCCAGTCAGAAAATAACAAATTAACAAAACTATTGGGACCTAATTACAAAATATACAAAATATAAACCACAAAACACTGTAACATTAACTTTCACACACACACACACATCTACCACCAGAGGAGAGCAAACTTCATCTCTCACTCGCTTCCGTTAGCTTAACACGAAGCTAACACCGATAGTTACACATTTATCATATAAGCAAAATTATCAAAAGTACATAACAATATACAAAACAGAAAGCACACAATATTTACAAAATGTTTGACTCTTTTACACTTAATTTACCCACCTGTGAGGACAAACAATAAAGGCACTGTGGGTGAGCTGGTCTTCAGTTGCTTTACTTAAAAACATTAACTGCCAACTGAAGATTGCAGCTCGCCCACAGCTCACACAGCCTCACAGGTGGTCTCGTGCCTGGAATGCAAATGTTTAAAATTTTAACGGGGGGAGGGGTCTGTAAAAATATAAAACATATACATATAAACAACATACATTAATGAATGGGCAGTTAAATTAATAAATAATATTAAATAACTATCCTTTGTGCAACACATACATATATAAATACATTTTTGATGGGGCTTAGATTGGTCTTTCGTCAGACACGTGTTGCAGGAGGTTATCTGTGCTCACACCTTTTTTTTTCTCGTCCTTGGCTTGATTTTCATCGGCTCTAACTTCCTTGTTTCGGAGCTTGTGGTTGAGTTTCCTAATTGTTCTTCTCAGGGCAGACCTTTCTTCACAGGCCTTGTCTTTCTCTGTTTTGATGGCTCTGTGTCTGCCCTCCACACCTTCCAAATTCTGCAGCTCTTTCCAGAGCTGCAGAATTTGGTTGCGGAGAACAGAGATCTCATGGCTAACGCTGTCTTTAGCTAATTTAATTTCATCATATAGACTACTTAAATCCTTTTGTCGTCTAAGCTTATTCTGAAGCTGCTGGATTTCCCGCGTGAGGGTGGCCTTCTCGTAGTTATTGGCCTCCATCTGAGCTCTCATGTCATAGTATTTGTTGAGCCAAGGTTTCAAGTTTTCATATTTTTCCTTTAGTTCTTGGACTTTGCACTGCAGATTGTAATTTAATTCCATCTTTGCCCATTTCTCAGCCTTCATTGTTTTATATTGGGCCCTCATCCTGTCTTCATCTTTTAGTTTTTGGGTCAGTTCCTGAACCTGCCGTTGAAGACTAACGGTGCTCCTAGCTAAGGCGTGGTTCTGCTCCTGCTTTGTTCTGTGTTTCTCTTCCAGGTGATCTTGCCTGGAGATTTTCTGCAGGAGGTCCTGAACCTTCTGTTGCAGCACATTATTTTGCTGGCTCAGGGTTTTGTTATCAGCTTTCACTGTGTTATATTCATCCTCCAGTGTCTTCTGATCCTTAAGTTTCTTATTTATCGCCACAATTTCCTGTTGGAGAATCCAATTGTTTTCGATCAGGTTTTCCTGCTCTTCTTGTGCAGCCCTCCACTTTTCCTCCAAAGCTATTTGAGTCTGGAGTTGGTTACGATACGTGCTCACTTCCTTTTGAAGGTATCTGTTAAACTCACTGGCTGCTTTTCTTTCAGCTTTCAGCTTTTTGTATTGAACTTGCAAGTCTTGGCTATTTGCAAGTTTACTTTTGAGCTCATCTATCTGGACATTTAAGATGCCATTTTGTTGTTTAATGGCTTCTGTTTCTCCACTCTCCTCGCAAAACTTGTACAGAAGACCTGTGTGTCCTTCCTCCCTCTTCTGGAGGAGGGCGTCGTCTCCCTCAAACTCCCGCGGAATCGCATGTTTACGTCGAAACATTTTGTGTTTATTTATTGTTTATGTCTGTATATCACTGTAAACAAAATAGTCTACATAGCAAACTGTGCTATTAGTATTAAGGAGATAATACACTGCAGTGAATCGTGCTCTCAACCTAAAATGTGTAGAACAGAAATTAACTGTGTATTTATATAAACTGAAATGTGTCACCTGTGACATCGTGTTCTGTTGTTGGAAGGACGGGAGGTGAGATCATACATTTTTGCTGCGTCCATATATTGAAGCTCAGAACGTGATGTCATACTGACATCACACACCGGCCACTATCGACTCCAAAGGTCTTTTAAAGTACAATTCCACTTATTTTACTCGAGGTAACAGTTATATGTTTTCTGTTTGGTAAAAAAAAAAACTGTGATGATGTCATAGTTACTAACTTGGGGCATAGAAAACAGGCAGTTTTTTTTTTCTTTTTTTCCTGTCTTTATTATGAACATCATACCACAGCGTGAACACAGTTTTATTCCCCTCTATACTGTGCACTGTTCATGGAGAAAATGATGATTAAAAAGTTGACAAACACACAAAATAAAGTTTTCATCTGTAGCTCCTTAAAAGTAAATGTGAATATTCCTCTAGTGTAAACGGTTCATCAGTTATGCTGGGAATCAGAATAACTTGAATTGACTCGGCCGTCCTGTGTGTCCACAGAGCAATCAGCATAGTTTTGGTAACATGAGGAACCCAGTGACATTTCAACAATTTCCCTCTCACAGTGAAGGCCTACAACTGTCATTAAATTACAACATATTCATTCAGGCGCATGCATAACATATTAGTGTGATCCTGCTGTGACAATACAAAATGAAGCACAGTGTGGTTAGAGGTTCTGCTGTGGCAGGCGACTGAATGAATGAAAGAAGTGAGAGACACTGATATGTTACTGAGACTGAATGTGTTACATTGTGTTTGAGTGTCTACCAGTAAACTTCACAGATAACATTTTTCAGATGGCATGCAGTGACATTCAACTCACTCTTCTGAAGTCTTTGCTCTCATGGAGCTTCTTGAGATTCTCTGTAAACAGTGATGGACCTCAGAATTAGATTTTTAGGTTTTTCCTCCAACTCCTCTAAACTTCCTCATTTTAAGAGCAGAGTAAAATAAACAGAGCTGTTAAAAGATGAAACTCTCATACGTACTCCTGCCTGTACCAGAGATGAGAAACAACATCGGCTGTGTGGCATTTAACATTTTATATGTTTTAAAGTACTGTTTATTTGTGTCTAGTGATAATAAAAGTTGTGGGCATCGTTTATCTTTTATTACACTTAATAAGACGCTTAAAGCAGTCTTTGTATCTGCACATGCTTCCATGTTTTTACGGGGCATTTACCCCAAACGTGTCTCTTAAACTATGTATTTTCATAATAACTAGCCTAAAGTAAATGTAAACATAGTAAAAAGCAGTCAATGACTTATTCATTTTATCCTTTCTCCACTTTGATTTGATCCAAAGAGGAGACTTGGATCTGAGCGATAAGCCTGGTTGGTCTGTTATTGCTCATGTTTTTCATTGTATGCTAAATTATTTAAATCAGGATACATTTTAAAGGCATTTTGGCTCAATGTTTTCCATCTAGAATAAATAAGATAATATATTGAGCCTTGCACACTGTAATGCAATATACAATAATAACAGGATTATTTCAGTTAACACCACAACAGTGTAGGTTTAATTCCTGCTGTTTTATTTATGCTGAAAAATGCACCTGTAGGCATCGGACGTCCACAGAAAAGGCCGGAGTAGGAGATGATAATATTAAAGCTGAATGAGAGGGAGAGCCTGTTGTGTTAGAGTTTAAGCATGTGGCCCCTGGACCTCTTGAGTCTGAGTGTCAAAAATGTTGATGACTGATCAGCCACATTAATGGACAGGAAGGATCACAGTGACATGCAGAGATGCGGCGTGTAGTGTTACAAAGAGTCATAGACGTGTCAGCCGGTGACTGTCAGCCAGTCGATCACAGGTACACAGAAGGCAAAGGGAGAAAATAAATTACACGCCAAGCTATAAATCATGAAAATTGAATGAAGTGTGAATCGTCAGCAGACGTCAGTGAATTTGCCAACATGTCAGCGGCCCGTTGTTGTCAGTGTGACTTGTAGACAGAGGCCTCCTGACGGGATGCAGCCTTGGTGTCGAGGACAGGAGGCTCCAACTGCACTCACCTGCATATAACCAGGAGCTCACCTGTTCACAGCAGAGCACCACCGACAAACAGTTCAGTGCTCAGGGATTCAGTTAGAACTCAAACAGGTCCAGTGAGAGAAAAGATCTATGACATCATCATAACGCCTAACTTGTGTTATGATTCAGTGCCATATGTATACTACAAGTAGCCTTGTAGCTGTATCAACATCTGTATGTAGTCAACAACTGACTGTCAAATCAAATGAAGTAGACTTCAATAATGTTGACAAACAACATTATAGCAATGTTTGTAAACAACAAACAATATCATTTTTTTCAGTTTTCAACATTGAACTGGAGGGATTATAAATAATTAGTACTTTAAAAAGAAATAAAGGTTCTTTTCTCATTTAAAGTAATGAGGGCTGCATTTAAAAAATAATCATAAATCTTACATCTTAAAATAAACAGTAAATAAAAGTGTAGCTTCAGTTTCCCCATATCAATGACATCATATCCTCTTTGTGTGCGTCAGTGTTGTTTGTCTGACAGAAGCATCAAAATCAACTTTCATCCAGTTTTAAGTCACATTTTTAAGATATACTTTTTACACTTTGGTCTTTTTCAACGATATATTTGAACCATATGAAGGATCGTGGTCATCGGATGTCTGGATCTGAAGTTATCAGAGATAAGAGTTGAGAAAATGTGAGACAGCTCAGCTCCTAGCTCCCAGCTGCTCTGAGATGTCCTGTGTCCACCGAACTGTGTCGGTGAATCACTGATTTTTAAAGTGAAATTGCTTTATATTGTGTTTTTACTGGTTTTGATCCCCTGATCCGTTTGTTGTGGACAAAAAACTTCCCTGGAGTTCATTTGGCTGCTGTTAAAAACCTCCTGTGGGGACTTAGCTGTAACTTCTACAAAACATTTTCATCTCGCTCGTGCTAGTAATTTTCTCTTTTAAAATCAACTTCCTGGATTTTACGACACTTATTTCTGGCACTGGTAAGTCTTTTCAAAACGTGACTGACACCTATTGAAATGTATTGGTCACTGTTCACAAATTGTAACTCCTTATACAACAAATTATTTCACATTTATAACAATCAAATCAAGTAAAACACTGACTTTCCAAGTGAAACTGCTTTATTCAGTGTTTTTACTGGTTATAATCACCTGGCCTTTTTTTTTTTTTGAATAGGAGGAGATCTCTGGATAATTCAGCTCCTGGTAAAAAAAACCTCCTGAACAACTATCACCTGGAGAAGTTGCAGCAATTGTCATGATCCCCCTCCCTTGGGTTATCTAGCACCCAAACTCCTCCAGCCTCCCTTTCTTTTTCAGGAGGGCCTGACACAGGTTCAACCAGGACCAGTTCCATCTGCACCTGACTCCAGCCTCTAGTTCAGCCACAGTAAGGGCATCCTCCTCCTCAAATTCCCTCATGCTCTCATTCTGAAAACAAATAGAAGCAGGTGAGTGGTAAAGTTACCTGGATTGGTCAAATGCTAACGTATCTAAAGGTGAAGCAAGATTAAACGAGCACATTTCATACACAATTTACTGTAATATTAGGCCTATAAGGCATTAAGGGTATTAAAAGGCATTCAAAGAGAAATGACTCATGAGGCGTTATATTGGCACAATTTCTCTACTTGTTGCCGTACTGGTGTTTCAGATTACTGGTGTATGTTAACATTAGACCTACACTTTGCTACGATTTACCGCCATCTCCGCTCGAGCTGAGTCTTCATTATATACTGCGCAATAAACGGCATGCTTTACTGGTTGAACAGTTCTCAAATCGACAGAGTAGTAATGTTATGTGAGAAGCAATACCAAGAGCATTTAACACGGACGCAGTTAACTTATCTACAATCTTCATCGCCAACAGCAGCCTCACACAGGGCAGTAATGTTAGGCCATCACCAGTAAAACCAACACCTGTTAAGCTGAAACACCCCTTCCCAACATTTTTTTTTTTTTGCAGATCAACACGATTCATGTGGGTGACCTATTTTGATGTAAAAACGCTGAATTTCGCCAAAAGGTTACAAGTGTGCACCTATGGCATTTAACAATCTCAACACATTTTAACGATTGAACATCAGCACCTCCCTCTCATATCCCACTCCCACACTTTCTCTTGTTCAGTGAGAGACGAGCTCTGACTTGTCCTGTCAGGATTTTTTAAATTTTTGGGCTGCAATGGTGTCAGAATGAATGAACGTGGTGAGCTGCTGTCGAAGGCCGAGGCTGCCGACACGTTTGCTTAAGTTTATAATCAGCTTGTCGACAAGAAAGCATACATCTCTCTCACCCTGTGCCTGCTGCTGCTCTGTTGGGAAATGTGCAGTCTTTCTGCAGCTCCTGCTTGAGCACCTCAGGTTTCCTCTGGAGGGAGCGGACATCTGTCATCAGGTCAAGAACTCAATTGTCTTTGCCTGTAGCTTTAAATTCAGTTCATTCAGGTGTGAAGTGGTATCAACCATATAAACCCACAAATATCCATCTTCTTCTCATTTTCTAAAAGGAGTGACTCTCAGCGTAGGAGAAGAGGTCTCTTGCTGTGCTTTTTGGGTGGAGAGCTTGGGTTCCCCTCATGATTTTACAGTTTTGGTTCAGAGAAACGTCTTTGCAGTTCACCAGTCATTGAGTCGAGCACTCGATGGAATACATGTCTTTGAAAGCTCTCACTGTCATCTTTGTCAACTCCAAACACTCAGTGCTTGAAACATTCAGTGAGAGCTCTGGTAGACATGAGATTTCCCTGCTCAGCAAAACAAAACCATTAAACCTCATCCTCATAAGGGACTGTGTTAGGGTATTTGCTTAAATCATACCTCACTCATCCGTGTGTCCATTTGTGAACATCAGTGTCATTTTATATAAAATGCAGTTATCTTTACCTGTTTTCATTACCTTGCTGTGCCTAAATGTTTTCTGACCAGGTGAAGAGGAGTTGGAGCTGCCAGGTCTTGACCTTGGACCTACCTAGCAATTGTATGTGAGACAAAGCTAATGCTAAGCAGCTAGCTGTCATTCCAACAGTAGAGCAGTTAACTAACTAGTGATGTAATAACTTGCTGCTATCTATTGTTCCTATCTAAAGGTTACTGTCGAAACCTGAAGAAATGAAATGTTAAAACTTATTTTCATAACAGAGTTAAAACTTATCTATAAATTAAGGAGGAATAAAAGACTTAAAACGCACATACAAACTAAGAGAAAGTAAAAGTTATCTACCAACTAAAATATATATATTTTTGTTTTTAAAAAAGGAAGGTTATCAACCAACTAATAATAAATGAAAAAGTTTAAAATTATTTTTTTTAAAGAAGAAATCTTATCAACCAGCTAATAACAAATAAGCTAATAAGAACTAATCTACAAAATGAGAAGAAATGAAATGTTAAAACCTATCTACATAACAAAAAGAGGTACAATATTTCTACCAACTAAGAGGAAATGAATGTTATCTACCAATTTTTTTAAAAAGGAAACTTAATTAATAAGAAATGAAAGAGTTAAAACTTATCTACATATCTAAAACTTACCTTTCTACAAACTAAAAGGAAATGAAATGTTAAAACTGATCTACATTAGGGTTAAAACTTATCTATAAATGAATGAGGAATAATGTAACACTTATCAGAGAAAGTGAAAGTTATCTACCAACTACAAGATTAAGATTTTTAAAAAAAATAAATAAAAAAAAGGAAATTTATCAACTAATAAGAAATGAAAGAGTTAAAACTTCTACAGAATATGAGAAGATGGAGTTAAAAACTATCTACAAACTAAAAAAGGTTAAAACGTATCTACATAACAACAAATTAAAACTAAGAAGAAAGAAGGAAATGAAAGTTATCTACCAACTAAAGGATTTTTTATATAAAAAAAGGAAACTAATCAACAACTAATAACAAATGAAAGAGTTCAAACTTAATTACAAACTGAAGAAACTAAAAAAAACAACTTAAACTTATCACAAACTAAAAAAGGTTTAAACTTATACACAATATGAAACTATGAAAAGTTCAAACTTAAACTAAGAGAAAATAGAAGATTTTTTTTTTCTTTTTAAGAAGAAGAAGAAGGAAACTTATCTACAAGCTAAAAAAGAGGTAAAACTTATCTACAAAATATATACAGTGTGTGTGTGTGTGTGTGTGTGTGTGTTACTGTTACTGGCTGGCCCAGCCATGAAGCGCTGCACCTCACATCTCCCGGTTGAATGGAGACTCGGTCAACCAGGCCATCAACATGTCCGACACTACACTGAAAGCAGTGGGTGGGAGAGCATCGAGCTGGGGGCCGTAGGGGGCTGGCCAGAGGGAGCAAGGACATGACGTCGTCATACTCAATGTCGTCCACAGGCTCCTGGGGGGGGTCTGGGCTGGATCTCCTGCTGCCCCTTCTCCTGCTGCTCTTTCCTGAACATTAGAGAGAGACAGACAGTGGAGGAGGAGGGAGGTCAGACTGGTTCAGCTACAGCCTTCAGACTGACGCAGCAGAGACCGAAGGTTCTGACCAATAGCAAAGCAGGGGGCAGGTGAAAACCAACAGCTGTAGTACTCACCTCCAGGTCTGGCCTGTGGGGTTGAGGTGGAGGGCCGGGGCTCCGGTGTGACGGAGCAGCAGCCTGAGGGAGTCTTCTCTCTGGAGGCTCCTCCAGGGCTCTGGAGCTGCTCTCCTGCTCCCTCTGCCTCTTCCTGCTCTCTGCAGCCTGTTGGAGAGATGGACAGAGGGAGGAGGTGAAGGACCAGGTCAGAACAGAACTCTACTCCTGCTGCTGTAACATCAGTGGATTCAGTCCATTTCCTGTCTTTCCTGTCTATTTCATCCTAAATGGCTTCTGTTGCTTCTTTAACAGTGCCATCGAAGTGTGAACACTGGTTACAGTAGTTACTCAGTGTTTACTATACACAACATTATTACAGGAACACTGTAACTCTATAATATATATTACATTTAATATAGAAGAAATAAACTTTAAATGAGTTGTAGTTAGCAAAAGTAGGAGCCACTGCAGTACATCCCATAATAACCTAATAAATGACTTGGTGCCACCTGGTGGACGTTTAAGAGCTGCAGGGTTTCCCACAGTGTTTTATAGAAGTGGTGGTCCACATTATCAATGAAAGACCGTCTCTGTTACAACATAAAAATGAAAACATTAACTTATAAAATATGAAGCTTTGAGGAAAAACAAAAAGCAGAGACGCCACATACAGTGTTTAATGATTGGATACAGTTCAGGATGTCAGATACTGGCTCTAACTTACTAACAGTGACCTGCTACAGCCCACTCCACAGAGCCCCCACAGTGATAAAGGAAATCATACATGTAACACTCCAGCACACACCTCCACTCCTCACTTTAACCACACCCACCGGTTTCTGAACGGCAGCAACACAACGTCAAATTCACTGATCAGACGGAGCGGGCTGAGGTGGAACCAAACGCACAGTCGGTACAACAACACACCGCCATCCGGGCAGCGCATGAAGACCTGCGAGAAGACAAACAGTCAGTGGGTCAGCTGTCTGCAGCACATGCAACCAGAGAGACGGAAGACAGATGTTACAGCTGCTTCCAACAGGATGTGAGGGGGAGCAGCTGGATCCCCTCTGGGCAGATGTTGTCTTGTCTCGTGTAATGCTTGGACTGCGGGACGACATACAGGATGATCCTTTATCTTGGTCCGCTGGTCACTGATAATGAAACTCTTACCTTACCTTATATCATCTCTCTGCTAGGATACACTTACACAGAGACTTCAGTCTTCAGGGGTGTAGACTTCCTGGGAGGAGCTGTTGGATTGGACAGAGACGATCTGCCTCCCACCATGTCTCCAGCAAAAGGGCTCTTCATCTAATCCTCACATGATGAAGCGTGACAGACCAGCGGAGCCTCCTCCAGTGGGATGGAGGTCGGAGGCTTTGCCAGATATCTAATATCTCCACTGCCCTTCACAGTAAAACTACTGCTCATGCCCTTCAGGCTAAAGGTACATAAACTGTTGTTTTGTGTAACAAAGTAAAGAGTTCACAGTTCTCCCTCTGTAGTGACCATTTGTTCATGATTAAAATCAAACTTGCAACAAACTTGAAATCAAAAGGCCACTGATGCACCATAGTTAAACAAATCCACTGTCCAAACCTTGTCTTGATCTGTTCTTGAGGGTTATTTAGTAGAAAGAAGTCATGGCTCCAGCTGCTGGTAAAACACCTCTGTAATCTGTCTGTGAATGTTCTCATTCGTCCAGGTCATTGTTATCTCTCTCTCAAATTAAATCAAAGGCAACTGGACTTGTATTTGTCTGTGGAAGACGTTTCGCCTCTTATCCAAGCGGCTTCATCAGTTCTTATGTATTGGTCTCTCTAGTCCGCACTAGTCTGACGAGTGCGGAAATCGTCGAGTGAAAGATTTTTGATTTTTTCCTGTCCAGAGTCTCAGTGAAACTTTGGAACGATTTTCTTGAATATATACACTCTCCATAGCAACCAGCTGCTAATCCTAATGGCACTGCCAGTTTGACTATTCAAGTATTTGATTAATGTTTACTTCCTAAAAGAATTTATTTAAGGACGTATTATTTCATTTGTACAATCGAAAATAAAGTATTCAGCAATTATTCCCTCCAACATTCCTTCAGTAATACTAATTACTATTGTAAAAAAGAAAAAAAAGAATGNCACCTCTGTAATAGATCCTCCCAGGTGCATGCTGGCCCATCTATGTTATTTCAGTTTATTACTTTTTATAATTATTTACATTACACTCTGTGATTCAAGGAATTCAGACTTAGGATCTCTTTTTCCCTGCGTCACAAACATGACACCACAGTTTTCTACCACATGTGGTTATGAGTTGTAAGTTATGTATGTTGATTTTCTTTCAATTCTGCATGAACATTTTATAATATGCAGCTGCTGTATAAATAAAACTGAAGATAATGTTTCAAATAATATTTTAGATCACTGCAAACTCATTATAAATGTACGAGGACGAAAACTTTTACTGTCTGCACCCCAGGCCAGCAAAGTAAAGGTGTTTTACCCTGTTGGTGTGGGTGCTGCTCTGGCTCCTGCTGGGCTCTCTCCAGTAGTTGTGGTCGTGGAGGCGAAGCAGCACAACACACATCTGTAACATCTGTAACCATTAACACATAGTTTAGGGTGAGACTCTGCTATATTTGACTGGTTAATCCCTTCAACCTGCTGAACTCACTGATGTTTCCCTTAATTAAACAAGTCTGTCTCTACTCTGTATGTAAACTCATTAAGCTAGTTATTTATGTATTCATTGCTCTAATTTCACATTAAACTTGACAGTAGAAGCAACAATAACAAAAAAAGGACCACTTATTCAGTGGTAAATAAAGTAATGAATGTATCTTTAAAAAGAGCAAGTAAACACTTAATCAGTGGTTAGAAAATTGTGCAGAGTTACTTCTGTTTTCACATTTCAGTTGCTTGAACCAAAGACTTTAATATTTCATATTTAATATTTTTACATCATGTTACTCAACAAACATGGAGCTGCATGAAAGTCAGTCTCGCGATATCTTGATTATTCGAAGGCTCATAACCGTCGAGGCGTCGAATAAAAGAGGTTGAAAAAAGTGGTTTAAATGATCTTAAACTCGTTAGATTCTCACATTTACCATGACAAAGATGTGACAGAGGTCAACTGTCGTCCGCGTGGCTACTTTTTCCGTGGATATCTTCTCAGGTTTTCCAGAAATCGTCGAGTGAAAGATTTTTGAATTTTTCCTGTCCAGAGTCTCAGAGTGAAACTTTGGAACGATTTTCTTGAATATATACACTCTCCATAGCAACCAGCTGCTAATCCTAATGGCACTGCCAGTTTGACTATTCAAGTATTTGATTAATGTTTACTTCCTAAAAGAATTTATTTAAGGACGTATTATTTCATTTGTACAATCGAAAATAAAGTATTCAGCAATTATTCCCTCCAACATTCCTTCAGTAATACTAATTACTATTGTAAAAAAGAAAAAAAAGAATGCAGAATTCAATTTGATCTATTAGTAACTTCTGGTTTAGTCTCTTTGATAAATTGTAACTTTAACATGCAATAATCACAGCAAATTAATAAATAACAATAATAATAATAATAACGAATACAATAATAATAATTATTATTATTATTATAATGATACTTTTTCTTATTCACACACACCACAAATAAAGTAAGACTGTAAATCTTCTCTGTTCTCTATTTCATAATCCCGGCTTCTGGACTTGGCTTTGACCAACACGCCAAACACTGTTTACAATTCTTGATATTTGAACATTTTCCTCACTGAATATCGGAGCTGAATCCTAGTTTTTAATGGCTTTTAAGTCTTTTCAAGTGATCTACAAATCCGTTTCAAATCGGCAATACTTGAACTTGCTGGGCTTGATTCCGGCCCCTGATTCCGGATTCAGTTCAGTTCACCCAGGTGAGTGACGGCATCGCACACCTGTCACTTATTAGGAGTGTCACTTCCAGCCAAGCCTTGACTGTAATAAACACAGCATGCTTTCCTTTGCTGGGAGGAAGAAGAAAATGTAAGAAAAGAAATATTCACTTCCAATCTCTTTTTTTAAAAATCATTTATCTCAGTGAAATTCAGCGGATTAATCAGTTTCTAATATTTTCAGGAACTCTTTACAGTTTTCGTTCATCTTTTTCATCCTGGTGCCTCATACCATATCATTTGGTGAGTAGCACATTGTATCCGGCATGTTACTGAGGAAAGATAAACCAACATGTTTTATATTTGGAGAGATTCCCATTGATTTTTCTTCCAGGACGCTGCGACGATATTTCCTTCTCTGTATGTTGGATGAGCAAGGACAATGCTCTGGAAAGGTAAACACACGAGAAACACGTTTGATCGTGTAACTTTAAGTGCTTTAGTTAATGCTGAAGTAATGCCTGACAAAGTGAGTTTTGTGCTTTATGAAGAGAAATTCACGCCAAACTTAATTTACAAAAACACAGTTTAATGTTTCTCTGCTAATTGGCAAAAGCTGTACCAACGATTAAACATTCCTGTGGAGTTTCACGAATCATTATATTGTCCTCTTATATTCGGCATATATAATTTCAATTTCATGCCATTTTTTCTATCTCTTCTTAACTCTAAAAATTTAGTAATTCAAATGTAGGACCAGACCAAAGCCGACTCCCTGACCTTCTATGAAATGAAATATTTTCATTTGTTTGGAGTTCCCCTGTGGCCTAAAGTAAACGGATATTAACATAAAACCTGTGTGTGATTGTTGAACATCTCTCTGTAAAACCATGGGCATTAATCCTCCACTCTTCTGGGAAGGCCACCAAACGTATTTACCTGGCTGCAGGGATTTGCTCCCATTCAGGAACACAGGAATATTAGCGAAGTCCAGCACTGATATTGGATGATGAGGCCTGGCTCTCACTCAGCGTTTCAGCTCATCCCAAGCGTGTTTGATGGGGTTGAGATCAGGGCTGTGTGCTGAGCACAGTCAGCATCTGCCACACCAAACTGTTGAACTGTGAAAAATCAAAAGTACTTAATAGTATGTGTCTTACTTTTGTGCATATACTGCACCTTGTACTGGCTGACTTAATGTATGAGATGGCTACTGAATAGAGGTTTAGTTTTGCTGCGTGTGTTCATGTCCAGGTTGACAGACAGATTTTCAGACATGATTTTACTTTCACTATTACTTTCCATTCTTTCAGGAAAAATGGAAACATATGGCTCAATGACACGGCACTAAAATCCATCAGGAAGGTGGGTAAAGTGACCTCGCTGACTGTGTACCCAGTTGTAGAAAACAAGCTAACACTTCAGTATGGGGGCTCCGTTCAGGCGTGGACTTTAACAGTCACTCCACGTAAGCATGCTAGCTTTATCCTTTTTTCATCTTTCACTTGATAGTCATAAAATATTTAATGAACTATGTTCATCTCACTCTAAGGTACAAAGTTCACTAAAATCCGAGGCCAGAAGAAACCTCTGGGGCATCCAACAAATGCCACTAAGGTACGTCTGACATAACATGCATCAAACTGCAGTTTTATACAGATGGATGGTCATGCTACACATTTGTATTCATCCATCTTGCTGCGTGTTTTGACTGCTGTCCCTCGTCCTCTCTTCAGGGCCTCCTGGACTCGCTGAGTAACACTGAGGTGTTTGCATGTGAAAACGGCACGTTGTTCTTCCACCAGGATGAGAACTTCTTTCTTGCTTTTGGTGAGATCATTTGGTTGTGTGTATTTAGTGCACACACTAAAAACTAATAACCTTTGTGCTTGCCTGCCAGCAGTGTTTTTTTTAAAAGGCATAATTTGGTTTGGGTTTTAGTTGGGGGTTAACGCTGCCTGCTTTTACTGTAGACGTGGGTCTGAGGTAAGGTTAGGGGTGATGTTTGAATCACTTCTTAAGCTTAATATGTTGAACATCTTAACTGTGGAATGCCATTTAGTCCCATTAAAATTCAGACTTAAGTCATTCTGAAATGATTTGTTAATGAAACCTGAACTTAGTGAAGTCAGCAGCCAAACTGGTCCAGATTCATCCAGTGATGGTGAAAAGATGTTAAACGCAGACAGAGATAACTCCGTTAGTCCGCACAATTTATCCCTAAGAGATTTCACCAGCTGTTGACCAGACTGATATTAAATTGCAGTGGATATTCATGGTTCCCAAAGGGTGAATCCCGATGTGTCTGGTGACCTTTGACCTTTTGTTTTAGCACCATCATCAGCCCTAAATGCCAAGAAATCTCAATCTAAACGCGCATTAGGTTCATTTACTCGTGTCATTATCCTTGTCAAAAGCACAGCCATCCCAGTAAATGTGTTAATTGTTGTTTTAATTAATGTCTCTGACTCAGTGCAGCTCTGCATCCATGAACACTTTGTAAGACATGAAACGCCGTTTTCTCTCATCCTAGGCCACACCATGCATCCCCGTATCAAGCTCGAGTCCAGGAGTCCCTCTATGCTGCTGGTCTCCTGGGTGGAGAAGAGTCCAGCTATCAGTGACAGCCACACAGTCACCCTGTACCACACTGAACTGGACTCCTATAACACACTCAGCATGGACTCCACCATCCTTAACCACTACCGCTTCACAGCTCTGGACTCCTGCAGCCCCTATGTCGCCTGTGTGGAGATTGCAGGCACTCACTCCTTCACCTGCCTCTCGGCTCTTACTGGTATGGACTGATGGGTGGATGAATTAGACATGCTCAAAGGGCCAGTTCACACAGATGACAACAAATGTATTTCTCACATATGTACTGTGTGGTAAACCTCATCACAAAAACAAGACAAACAGAACTGAATAGGATTTAGTGAAATACCATTTATGTATATAGTATTTTGTTGTGATGATGATATTGATAACTATAAATTCAATATGCGTGTTCAGGATGACTCCTAAGTGGATTTTACAGAGAAGAGAATCTGTATTTATGGATTTAAGCTTCAGTTGATCAGACAAGGATTTCCAAGGATTTGTTTTTGATTGCATCTCAAACATAAAACATCTGTTCTGTTGTATCCGCATTTACATGGGTCTGCTGTGGCGAAACTACAATGTTGCATCGTTTTAAATGCTGTTGCAGCAAGGAATTGTGGGACGGCCTTAACTCCTCTCCTTTCATTCAGAGAATTCGACCAGCTTCCAAGCCACAGTAGTCGGGTTAAATTGAATAGTTTGTGGTGCTAAGAGCTTGGAAAATAATCTTTTTAAAGATCAGTTTTCTTGTTTTGTAATATGGGTGAACTGAAGCTTAAGTTAAATGTTTCTACAATTTATTTTTCATATCATAGTAAAAGGGAACTGGCTGCGTGGAAGGTAAAAAAAAACAAAACAAAAACTTTTGTTTAGAATGTAGTTAACCGGGATTGAGATTCAGCCGCTCTTGTCCTCTTGCGTATTGTTGTCATAAGTGAGAGTTTTCAGCATAGGCAAATTCTTTATCGTTTTTTTGACCAGACCCAGACGTTCCCAAGGACTTTGAGGTGACGTCATGGAACAGCAGCAGCATCTCGTTGGTCTGGGACTGCCCTGAGAACCGCAAGTTCTCTCACTTCCTCCTGACCACCTTCTACCTCAACGGCACAGACCACATCACGGAGGAGGTGCCCCTCTGGTACAAGGAGGACGGCTTTGAGTTCACCCTGTCTGACCTGCAGCCCTGCAGCAGGGTGAAGTTTGGCCTGCAGACTGTCTGCCAGGCCGGGACAGAGCCTCGCTACAGCAAGATGGTCCTGAATGATGGAAACTCAGGTAAGTCCTGCACAGGTTGATGAACTGATTGAATGAACCATCTTCTTTGTAGTCACTGATTGACAGTGCTCATGTTTCCTTCATGACCACAGCTACTGTACAGTGAAATCTGATATCATTCCATCTTCTTTACACATTTTATTTTTCAGATCTCACCTACAGTCGTTCTCTTTTTTGAGCGACTGTCCCACAAACTTAATATTCTTTCCCAGGACACAGATTGTCCTGGTTTTTGTGAAAATGCACTTCTAATTAAGAAACTATAACTTAACTATTTCATAGTTTCAAATAAAACCTTATTTGTTTCCTTCCATTGCTTTTCTGTTTTCTTCCTGGTTATGTCCAATCCTGTGTCCGTAAACATATGAAAACAGGTACAACAGTGCCCAATTTACCTTATTACCTAGCAACTGCCACCCAGTGAGTTCCTGCCTGGGACTTCCAGCTGGATGGACTCTTTGCTGCATGTCATTCCCCTGGTCTTGTTTCAATCTCTACTGTCCTGTCAAATAAAGGCAAAAAAGAGATTGAAATTATCAGTGTCTGAATTTGAAGATTTCCACATTTGTAATCATGAGTCGTTCAGAGAAGACTGTGGAAGTTCACAGATGCTGTCCCTGCTCCTCAGTCCACTCCAGGATCTCGGCCTTGCATCAGACATCGTTTGGCCCCGACAACTACACCTTGAGGTGGGAGGTGAGGAACACCTCGTCCATCTCCATGTTCAGAGTTTACCATGACGGGGCGCTGCAGGGCACCACGCTCGTGACCGACTACACTGTCGGGGGGCTGCAGTCCTGCCAACAGTACCAGGCCAAGGTGGAGGCGCTTTGTGGAGACGGCGTGGTCATGAGTGCCGAGACAGTCACAGCAAACACAGGTGATGTAGAAACTCATGACAACACAGGGGAGACTGGTCGAGTAAATATGAAAACTAAACCTGACTGAGACTCTGCAGCGTCTCCATCTGAGCAGCTCTGTGAGGCTTTAGTTCAGCACGATGCTGCCTTGAGTTGAATGGTGTTGCTGTCATGGCAACACGCTAGCAATGACAGTACTCTACATTGCTGCTAGAGCATGTCCACTGTCTTAGTTTAGCGTGTTAGCGTGTTAGCTTGCTAACAGTCGATAATTGTAGGTCTTGGAGAAATCAGAGTTTTTTTCATTATGACGACGACATGTCAATCCATCCTGTAGTTATGGAGATATTTTCTCAGAACTCAAGTGTCAACCTCACTGGATAAATCTATGTCCTAAAAGATGTCAAATAGAAACATGGATTTAAGAAAGACGCAGCTGAAAACGTACTTAAACGGAGCAAAAGGATCCAACCTCATAGAGATAGATGTAGGAAATGAGGAGAGGGCTGATAAATGAAAGCACCGGTGTGATAGTCAGTCAGAAAGCCCACCTGCTTCTGTGCAGGTCAGAGCCTTTAAGTCGCTTATGTCCAAACTGATGCTCCAAATTCAGAGACAGGCCCTTTTCTAAACTAATTCCTGCTCATTCTGAGGGTCTGAAATCACAGGTAACACATAGGTCACACTTGCAACTGTCCACCAGAACCAGGAAACATCCATCACCATGGATACTAATACTGCATACTCCTTCTTTGTTCTGCTGAGTTACATTCTGTTCAGCATCAAAGGTACTAAGAAGGAAGTTGTGATATGTTTTCTGCAGTATCCAGCCCCTTCCTGTCAAAGGTAGAGGAGAGTGACAAGTATCGGCATCAGTCCAGAGCCTTTTTAGTGTCCACTTCAGCTCTACACTAGCTGGTTTGCATCTGCATAATATAGATAAATAGATTAAATTATCTGTTGCTTTGTGAGTTATAGGTTTTTGTTGTCAGTATTTGTATACGTCTGTGTGTACAGTTTATATAAATCTGTAATCTGTATGTATCCAGGACCTCACGGTGTGTCTGAGCTCAGCTACCGCTCGAACGACTCCACCGCCCTGTGGACAACCCGCAGCATGCAGCAGTCAGCCGTGGCCTTCCTGTACGAGCTGTCCTTGGAGAACGGCACCTCCGTCCAGAGCAGCCACGTGACAGACCCCGCGCTGCGTCTCCTGGGGCTGGAGGAAGGGAAGACCTACATCTTGGACGTGTGGGCGCAATGTGACGGACCGTGGGAGTCTGAACGTTCTCATCTGTGGTTTGAGGGAGCTAATTCATCTTCAGGGCTCCATGTGAGGGCTGCAGGACCTCAGGACCTAGGTCAGTCTCAGGGTCTCTAGTTTCATCACAATCCAATGAATACTTCATGAAAGTTGTAAACAGAAGTCTTTCATGATGAAACCGAACCTTCGTTTCCATTCTGTGGCTACTGTAGAGCTGCAGTTAGATTTTTCCAGCATGGGTCTCACTATGGTTGTGCCCTGGTCACTGCCTGAGGATCTGCTGGATGGCGTGTCTGAACCAAGAGCCAGAATGGGGAAGATTTTCAAAGATAAGGTGGGAGAACGTTCAGACTCAGACCCGGATCCAGTTTTAAACCTGTATACAAGTTTGTGCAGTTTATACAGAATAGTCCTGAGTTTTTGTGGGATTCGTGTAGCGACAAAATTATCTTAAAATTAAAATATTTTAATTAGTTTTTGACTGAAATCTAGCCAATGTCAAGTTTTGATTTTGTTGATACGTTGAGTGGAAGTCACAAAGGATGAGAGGAAATTCTGTTAGCTTCATCATATGACAAGATAGTATTACAATTAAACTCTCTACAATCCTCATAAGGTAATTACAATTAAACTAAGTGTGGCTCTGTGGAGTCAGTACCGCTTTGACCTGGACTGAAATATCTCAACAGCTATTGGATGGATTGCCATAAAAATATGTCTAAACATTCACTGGCCCCATAGGATCATAGCAACATCAGTGATCTCTAGACTTTTCATCAGTACTTTGGTTTGTGACGGAATATCTGCAAATCAAATTACATTCCCATCAGCCTCAGCTCTACTTTGTATTTAGTGCTAATAAGCTGCAAACACACTAAACTAAAATTTTGAACATTGCAAACATTATTCCTGCTAAACATCAGCATGTCAATATTGTCATTTTTAGCATATTAGCATGCTAACATTAGCATTTAGCCAGTAGGCTACCGCCTCACAGAGCTGCTAGCACAGCTGTTTTGTTAGGGTGTAGGAGAAATTGAAATTAGTAAAACAAAATGTGACAGTATGTGAGGTTCACTCCCTTTACTTCATTCTAGAAATGCAGAGCTGTATGTGGGCACTTTCATTGAAGTTCTTTATTTAATCTGTTTGTTCAGAACCGTTTAATTTCCGATTTTCGTCTTAGTAAGATAAAGATCATTTGTACATTTCAGCCCAGCAATTCTTCCCCAAAATTAGTTTATTTTAGTTGTTCTTGAATCCTCATATCTTTGTGTGTTTGTGTCTTTCAGCTGCAGGAGCTGCTGAAAGATTTTGATCAGCCGGCCCGCATCGAGCTGGCGGCCTTTGAGCCTGCAGACGAGCCGGACAAAACAGAGATTCTCTTTATGTCTTTTGATGCTTCCAAAACTGAGGAGGACGTGCCCCTGACTGCTGAAGATCTGCTGGATTACATCGGCTCCCTGAATGCAACCAACGTCACAGTTACAGATGGGGTCATTCACTGGGACGGTAGGTGATGGTGAAAAGCAGCTCAGCAGTTATGTCCTTGTCAGTCTAACCAATAATACTTTTAGTCCATTCATAATCTTCTGTTTTGTGGGGTTGTATTTGCTTCGGCTGTTTGTTATGTTAGGTCACGACCTGTGTGCTTCCTCAAAACACACTCTGTGTCCCCGCAATTCTCTGTGCATCAACACACTGGGCTCCTTTATGTGTGTGTGCCAACACGGCTACTATGATGTGAGTCCTGTCATCCAGCCTGCAGGGGCTTCACATCCAGTCTGCAACGGTACAGTGACACCTTTTTGTAAGCTCCATTTCACAACACATCTATCTATCTATCTATCTATCTATCTATCTATCTATCTATCTATCTATCTATCTATCTATCTATCTATCTATCTATCTATCTATCATCTGCAACTTTCATTGCATGAATTCACAGTCTGATTTGCAGATGTGCAAATTTTGTCCATGACTTCACATTGTTTGATACGAGTGTGACTGCTTTGTTGTGACATCACAGGTCCTGATGGCTGGTTTTACAGGCTGTGTGCATTTCTCTGTGGACTGAGGCTTTGATACTTTCACAGTATTAATATAGAACCTAGACCTGCTTTATAATCAAACTACACATGGACACCTACCTGTATACTCTAAGAGAACTTTAAAGCCTGAATTAAATGAGCTGTAATTGGAAATTTGGTATCTTGGGAAACAGCTCTCCTGAAATCTTGAAATGTTTTGTTTTCTGTTGGGAGAAAGATGGTTGGTAATTTTTCCATTTCACACAATACAGATTGGGTTTCTGTATTATGAGCTTCAAAGTAGAACTGCCAAGGCCAAACAACCCTACACGTCTGTCAGATGCGGATTATTATCTGGATCTGCACCAGATTGTCCAAACATTATTTCCTGAGAAATTAACAAAAGTGTTGAAAAATACCCAATCTCGCAATGTTCAGGAATGTTCCTGGATCTGTCCCTTTAGCTGGATTGGCACCAAAATGTAACGAGTTCGTCCCTGACCGCTGCCCCCTCCCTCCACCAAGTTTGGTGTGACTCAGTTCACTACTTTTTGCGTAATCCTGTTGACACCAACAAACAAACCAACAAATGAACAGACATGAGTGACAACAGGTGATAATACATCCACTGCACTAACTGTATCTGCACTGAGTGAGATCCTGGCCTCTCTAACCCTAAGCCTTGTTTTCAAACAGAGAAAGGCCTTTACAGCCAGTGTCTGGACAGACTGATGACTGGTGGAATAGCTAAACCCTACCTGAGCTCTTACATCGGTGGGAAGGTTGACGTGAAGTTGAATGACGGACGGTGCGCCGTGGATGAGAGTGAGATGTTCTATTACTTTCGCACGACACGAAAATCATCTGAATGTGGAACAGAGAGGCGGGTGAGTGACTGCGCTTTGCTAACGGTTATAAAAGGTCAGTTTATGTGATGGACAGATTCTGAGAAGCGCCATTCACGAGTGGAAATGAAAGTTACAGCTGCCAATGAGTGAGTCATTCAGAGAAAGTTGGATTTGAATCAATTTTTAAACCGATTTTTACATTTTTTTTTTATTCTTCACAATCCTACAAGTAGGAAATAAAAATACATCAATCTGTAACTTACTGGAGAAGAATTGTTAAACCTCCTTGTCCAGTGTTTGAAAAACTACTAATTCATTACAATATAATTCACAGGAATCACTGGATCGTATGCTCGGGGTCACATAGTATGTAATGTAGTTTTTTTTTTTTTTTGTATTTCATATGAACAAATGAGTCAATGTGCCAATCAGTGCTTTGAGCTAAATGCTAATATCTGCATGCTAATACACTCACAGTGACAATGCTAACTTGCCTATGTTAAGCAGGTCTAATGTTTACCATGTTTACTATCTCAGTTTACAATGTTAGCATGCTAACATCTGCTTATTGGCACTAAACAGAAAGTACAGCTGAGGCTGCAGGATGAAATGTTTGCAAATCCTCAAAGTCAGTAGGGGTCATGCTTTGGGCACCATTAATACCTGCACTAAACTCACCCATCAGACTGGCATTTCCATTTCTACAGCCACACCACTAGGCATGGCTAAAACTATTATTATACTGCTAATGTCAGAAATCTGAAATGTTACCGTTTGTGTTTATATTGCAGAAGAGACTGAAATCATTTTTCTCAAATGCCATATGATGAACTCAAGCCATTTCTCTTTGAAGGAGGAAAGTTATCAACAGGCTACTTACTCATTTTCCCTTCCAGGGTCAGAGTATCAGAGTATTGTGTGTTTTGGTGCAATTATATTAACAAGACTTGTGGATAATCAAATTCTTCATCCTCTCTGAACAGTTCCAGAGAACTGTGGAGTCTGCTGCCACCAGGAGCTGACAAGGTCCAATGCAGCATCTGACGTGTGTGTGTGTGTGTCTTGTTTTCTAGGTAAACAAAACCCACATCGAATTCCAAAACACTTTGATTGTGACCTTGACCAAAGAGCATACCATCAGCCGGCGGGATCTAAAAGTCATCTGGAAGTGCGTCTACCCTCGGCATTATGTTCGCAACGCTCAAGTTAGCATGGACATGGAGTGGTGAGACAAATCATGTTACATATTCCAGGACATACATCAGAACCAGAGATTTGTTTGAGGACCAGCATGTGAGAAATGAGGATTCACTGTGATTCTTTTACAACACAAATTCTTCCCGTCTTGTGTTGCAGGCTCTCCTCCCTCTCCCTGGTGGAGTTCAACTCATCCCTGCAGCTGGTCCTGACCATGGGCCTGTACAGTGACGCGTCGTACACCCACAGTTACAGGGATGCCATAACCCTAAGTCTTGAAGACGCGCTGTTCCTCCAGGTGGACCTGCAGACTGACAACTCTTTTGCTTCAGACGTGCTGCTGCAGGTGGAGTCATGCTGGGCCACTGAGAGCACCGACCCACAGGACACTGTCCAGGGTGTTCTTCTGCAGGATGGGTATTCTTAAAATGTGACTCTGATGGACTGACTCGTCAGTTCAGTGTGAAGAGTGTTTGCTTTTGTAAACTGTAAGGTGGTGACCCAAAGCTCAAGTTAAACCTTTTTAAGTTGCTTTATAGTGAGTATTATATTTTAACAGCTTTAGCTGCGATGGTTGACAGTGATAATGAATGTGACCCTCTCTTTGCCCAAGCTGTCCTGTTGACAACACGTTCCACTGGCTCTCTGTTAACGGCCGGGCGCAGAGGAGCAGGTTTTCCATTCAGATGTTCACCATGCCCAAAGGGATGCCCCTCTATATTCACTGCCTGGCCAACATATGTGGGCATGATCAAGACTGTACCAAGGTAAACTTGAGGGGTCATTAGATCCAGTAATGATGTGCAATTGTCTCATTAACATATTGGCACCTGGTATTAATATGTGACGTGTAACATCTGTATTTGGGTATCCAATCCACAAGTCTTTGCATTTACACCTTGTATTAAAGAAGCTATTTTTAAGATTTGCTATCTCTATATAGCTAACGTTAGCGTTAACAGCTGTTTACTTACAGTCTAGAAGAAAATGCCACCACCTCCTAGATGTGGTGTGAACTATCTTATTACTTTTCAGTCACAATGCATTCTGGGTGCATTTACACCTACATTAACGCACGTCTTTATCAAGACAGGATGTCCTGGTACAGATCACATGTGAATGCCAGGTGTAAGTGAGGTCAAGCTGAACAGTTCCAGTATCATTACCTGGAGACAGCAACGTGACTTCTCGTGACCGTGACTTTTCGGATTAACTCCAGCAAATCTCTCAAAGATCTGTAGCTGTTATCTTCTTTTGTTATCCAAAGACAAAAATCATGTTATTGTCACATAATTTAGATGAAATTTGTTGGTGTTTTGCATGTTCTGACAGGCTAAGCAATCTTTGCTCAGAAGGGGAGAAACATTACACTGCCTCAATTCTTGTCAGAGTTCCTGGTCATATGATAGGATTATGTGATACTGTGTGGTTTAGTCCATTTTGTGTTTTAATGTCCTCCTGCCAACCCGTTCCCTGCTTTAAATATCCTAAGTTCCTCCTTTTTGCTTGTTGGTTGTGTTGCAGAATTGCAGCAGCCAGCAGCGCCCCAAGAGGTCAGTGAACCCTGTGGACAGAGAGGGGAAACGTGCTGCTGTAGTGTCTGCTGGACCCCTGGTGGTCAACACGAGAGTGAAGTCAGGAGTCCAACCGTCTTACTGTGAGTCTGTGTGTCCAGAACACTTTGTTTTTGGGTTATGAATGTCCACACAATTTATTGTGGTTTGTGAGAATTTTTTCCACTCAGCAAAAGTTGGAACAAGAGTAACTTCCTTTGCTTTTTCTCTTATTATATATTTCGATCATTGTATGTTTTAGTTTGATTCAAATAATGCTTTTTTTAAATAAAAAAAAAAAAAAAAAATCATTTTAAGTTAAGAATAATATTTCTTGATGCAATCTATCACTGATTTTTGTATCTTTAGATGATCATTATTATTTGATTTAAATTAGTGTATCGTATCCTGATAAAAACCCAAATCTCTCTCATACAGTTTGGTTATTATTATAATTCCTAACAAACATCTCACTGTCAGGTATCTATGTGCAATCTGAATACAGACTTGGTTAAATCACTTGTCTCCATCTCTTTCGCAGGGGCAGAGCACATGACAATGATCTGCATTGTGGCCGGATCAATAGGCTTCTTGGGAGTGACCGTACTCTCAGTGAGTGCAGCCAAAGCAATCATGACTTACTATGAACGGCTGCAATAAAATGCTTCAAACATCATTTATAAATGTCTTATGTCAGTACTTCAGACAGTTCACTGCTATACAAGGCAGAAATGACAGAATTCTTATGAAAATTATATTTATTTAACTTTTTTTTTTTTTTTTTTCTTCTCATGAATAACCTCCAGTAGGTGGATGCAGTCGTAGCACTCCACATGAAACAGTAAAGCTCAACGAGAGAAGAGCAGTAAGCTCGCAGCAATTTGAAAATTACACAACAGGATCATGCAGATGGCACCGCAATTATTATTTTGATGGAGATGATTCTTTTTGTTAGGATTTTTTATTTATTAATTTCCTTTTTTGTTTTTATATATGTATATTTATCGATCATTAGGGGAAATGTACAAGTAGTGGTAAAGGACTATTTCATAGGCATAGAATAGCAAGACTGAAATCATGGAATATACACTAAAGATCAAAAAGAGCACCTCTGTTTTTCCAGTAGTTACTGAAATGTACATGTTGTTTCTGAAATTAAAGCATAGAACAAATAAATGATAAAAAATGTAGGTCTATATAGCTCACTGCAGTGCTGTCAAAGACTGAAATGTATATTATCATTGGTGTTGGGCTGTGCTGACCATCATAACGGGAATAAAATATAACATTTTATTGAATAAATATCAATAAAGTGACAAATACTTATAATTATTGTATCTGAAGTATCAGGTTAACACGTTTGTGTTGAGTATTTTGTGGAAAACTCACAACCTTTAAAATCCTACTTTCATTAGCATCTGTACATGTTCCTAAAAGAAATCTTGTTATAATGAAATCCTGAGCAATTGTTTGTATTATAATGTATTATAATACATTAGAATGTATTATAACTCATGATGATAATACATATTATAGTGTTTTATAATTATAATACATCAATAGGTGGCAGCAATGCGGTGCAGTAGTTGAGTACCAACCATGCAACGCAAAGTCACACGAAGAAGAACGTCTGTGCGTCACTTCCGGGCAATAATGGCGTCCTCCACGACGGGAGACGGCGTGAGTGAAGCACAAACAGGGAAAAAATCGAAAAAGACTAAAAACCAAGGTGAGTTATTGATTCTTCTGAGGTGGAGGCACTTAACTGACACCGAGACATATATTCTCTGTGAGACGTGGCTGAATATTGTCGGCTAATTTGTTTGTTGTCATGTGGGTTGGAAAGCACGCAGGAGTGCACGTTAAGCTAACAAACGAGCGAGCTGTCTAAACATCTGCTGCATGTTTTTATCAATTAATCCCGAAAGTAAACGACAGGAAATAAACAGTTTAGACTCTCCAGGTTGTTCGGCTTTGTGGTTATTGTTGGTGTTAGCATTTCAAAAAGTAAACATGGACCATGTGCACAATAACTGCTTTAAATCAATCACCTCCAAATCTTCTCAAGTCTTTGTCTGAAAGCTGCAGTGCTCTGTACTGAATGACCGCAGTGCAGTATAACAAGGTGCTGGATTCTCAGGACCTACAATCTAGTGTATTGATTAATGCTGCTGACATTATTATGGAGGACACAGTGTCTGAGTCACAGGGAGGATGGTTCTGATGTCTGTGTCTTACAGTGGATGAATCTGATCTCCTGACTGTTCCCGATGGATGGAAGGAGCCGGGGTTCACCAGAGACGACAACCCCCGTGGTCTCCTGGAGGAGAGCAGCTTCGCCACCCTCTTCCCCAAGTACAGAGAAGCCTACCTGAAAGAGTGCTGGCCGCTAGTGGAGAAGGCTTGTGGAGAGGCAGTAAGTTCACTGAGTCTGAGTTTTCCCTCAACCACTATGAGATGAAGACAGACCACAAACCTTCAGAAACGAAATCAGTTGTATTGGACAAAATGCCTTTACATGCACTAAGAATTTGATTTCTTTGGTCGCTTATGCCGATCGATGAATAATATTTTAGTCTGATCTAAGTCATGTGATTATTGTTGACTTAAGTTTTACTCAACAAAAGTTAAAGATATTTAAATTCTAGTTTTTGAGCCATGCGGGATGAAGGAGGACTCAGACAAATGTTTCAAAAGTCTTTGAAATCAATTTAGTTAAGATATTGAAATTAAGTCTGAAAAGTAACATTTAACCTTTAATAATGTTTATATTTTAATCCTGACCTCACCACGTGTGGGTGTGGAAATAAAAACAGACCTGAACCTGGGAGGATTATGTCAGTACCCTCTGTCCTCCTCAGAGTCCGTTGCAGGCCTGTACTGTGTGTAGTTCAGGTATTGGTTGTGTGTTTGTTTCATGTTGTTTCAGTCCTGTGTGATGTTGATTTATGTTTCTCTCAGAACATAAAAGCCTCTCTGGACCTGATAGAGGGCAGCATTACGGTCTGCACCACTAAGAAAACCTTTGACCCGTACGCCATCGTCAGAGCCAGAGATCTCATCAAGCTGCTGGCCAGGAGTGTCCCATTTGAACAGGTACTGATCTCTGTGCTCACATACAGGAGGACACTGCTGTCGGTTGACTCTCTTGTTCATACTTCCCCTGGATATTACGCAGCGCATGGCATGTATAGATTTGGTTTTGTGCTGCTTTTCTTTGACAGATTCTTGGTGCTTGACGACCGCAGTAGCATCAGTGGTGGTTTCTGATTATCAGGTTATCTAACTGCCTGTTCATACTGTGTTTTTTTTCTTCCAGGCTGTGCGGATATTACAGGATGACATGGCGTGTGACATCATCAAAATCGGGACCCTGGTTAGGAACAGAGAGCGATTTGTGAAGAGAAGACAGCGGCTGATCGGCCCCAAGGGCTCCACCCTAAAGGTGAGCTTTCTGAATCATCATAAATTTTAAACCCAAATAAATTGAGAGAAATGAATCTGAACTGAACTGTGCAGACCTCCAGTAATGTCAAACAACATACACCAGAAAATTCATAGAAAGAAAGAAGATTGTTGGTAAATGATGCAGATCTGCTGCAGCCCGTCCCTCCACCAGGGTCAGTGCGACTTCCTTCAGCACTCTTTGTGTAATCCTGCTGACAAACAAACAGACCCAGTAAAAACATAATGTCCTTGGTGGAGGGAACAAAGCCTCAGTGTTGTGTTTACTGGGTTTGTTCACCGGACCGTGTCGGTGTCTGTCGTCGTGATGCTGCATTTTGTTGTAAATGCCTCCGGGTGGCAGCATTGCCTCTGATCAGCCACGGTATCCGAGTGCTTGTGGAACAATGTAACACTGTTAATGGACCGTCCTGTCTCTTCTCTCCAGGCGTTAGAGCTGTTAACCAACTGCTATGTGATGGTGCAGGGCAACACGGTGTCGGCCCTGGGGCCCTACAACGGCCTGAAGGAGGTAAGAACTTCAGAGACACAGAGGCAGCAGGTGATCATGAACCAAGAGTGACCACAAGTTGAAAAATGAACTTATGAAAATATTTCATTAACATCTCAGAACACTGTGTGTGTGTGTGTGTGTGTGTGTGTGTGTGTGTGTGTGTGTGTGTGTGTGTGTGTGTGTGTGTGTGTTACAAACTCCCCTCAGGTTTAATTAGGCTCTGTTGAGCTCAGATAGAGGTGAGGCCAAACCCTAATGAGCCCTGTTGGGACATGTGGGTGTTTGCAGCAGCAAATAGCAACAGGAGCCGGCAGCAAAGAGAGAAGAGCTCGTGGGTACAGAGGCCCAAAAAGTCCAGAACGAAATAAATAAATGATTATGAACTAATTCATAAATTATGTAAAATGTATGAATTAAACAATAATAAGAAATGATTAAAACTCAGTTCATTATTATTATACAACAACTGGTTAGCTCCTGTTAGCTACAACAGTGGTTCTCAAACTTTTTCACATCAAGAAACTGAGACAAATTAGACCACAGACCCCATCTGCTAAGATTTTTGCTTTGAGATGTTTTATTACAGAAGGTGTTTGACCGAAATAGTCACACATTCTGTCACTGTGTTATTTATGGATGGAACTGTAGAGAAAGTAAATGATTCCCCTTTTTTCTGGGGACACCCACGAACGCCCTCAAGGGCCCCTCGGCGTCCCCGGACCTCACTTTGAGAACCACTCAGCTAGAACAAAAATGTTGTTAAAATCAAATTTATGAATCAACTATCGAGCCACTGCTTTAAATGTCAGACACAGATTATGTTTTTATTGTGTTGTCAGAGACATTTTAAGTCTTATCTTATATTAACTTATCTTTATTTAGCTAACAAAGCTACACATGCTATCTGGCTAACTGGCTATCTCACCAGGCGAGGTTGCGCGCTTGTTGTATTACTCAGCGTCAAAGTGCACAGCCTGCAGGTCGGAGTCCATCCACATGTTTTTATGCACATTCTCAAAGAAACACTGGAAGCACCTCTGTTGTCGTCTGTGCTACTTGCAGCACGTTTCTGTATTTGGTTGTTTTTCTTCTCGTTCTCATGTGTTGAGCTCTCAGGGCCACCGTAAGCATTTGATTTTTTTTTATGTCTCCTCTGTTGTGCAGGTACGCAAAGTGGTGATGGACACAATGAAGAACATCCACCCCATCTACAACATTAAGGTACGTTGGAAATGACAGAAACCTGGCTGGTTGGAGGTTTGTGTCAGTCCACAGCTGTAGTACTGGACAGAATGCTTCTTGCCCAATGAAGATGTTTTCCATCCTTGTTCTCGATCTCCTGACTGAACTGAATCTCTCTGGGTTTGGACGCCAAGGTTGGCTCAACCTGGAGCTGAGGGCATGACAGAGGCACTTGTTCTGTTTCAGGTCCTAGTTTAATGACTAACAATCTGAGCCAGACACAATCTTTTTAAATCTGTTTCAGCAACACTGTGGAGCAGCCATAGTGTCTGACATGTTTGATAAATGACACAGGTTAGGATCATCAGTCTGAGGTACAGTTAGTGAACAGTCTCTACAAACAGCACTGAGCTGCTAGAGAATAGAGTCTTGCTGCAGGTAGACTGCATGATGCACAGAGACACTGTTCATCTTCAGTATTTTACATTAAGTCTAACCTCTTCACTCTTGATCTTTATGCTCACAAACAAACTACTGAATTATAAAGCATCAACTGAGTTTTTTTTTTTTTTAAACTTCAGAAACAAATGAATTAATGTTTTCAGGCCTGTTTTCCTGTCGGATTAAAGAATATCTGTTCAATTAAAATGAAGCTCTAATAGTTGTTTATTTATTTAGTGTGATAAACCCATTTTTTAGAAGCTTTGTTTTAAAACCAGAGTGGACACATGGAAAGACTCAAACAGCAAAACTATTCCACTGCTTTTTTTTATAATTTTCTATATCTGGTGCTGGTTATTATTGATCACTTTATTGTAAACTCTTTTGTCCCTGTCAGGATCTTGTAGGAAAGCTGACTCTGTTCCTCCAGTGATCTGATTGGTCAGTAGTTTGGCTCTTGACAGGTTTCGATCTGATCCTCTTAGTAAACCTGCACCGGAGCAGGTTAGGAGTTCAGCATAAGTTACCATGGTAATTTACCCTGGTCACAAGTGAACCACCGTCGTACGACTGAAAACCCAGAGTTAAACCTGAAGTGACCTCGATAACCTCAAATCCTGCTTCGTAGTGCAGACTTCTGGAGAGCCTGGTACCAACTGTTTCCCTGCTGCTTTTTACTGTCAGAGGAAATGGTTGTAAATGTCTCCCGGCACCAGTTTTATCAGTTGACAGTTTAAGAGGTTGAGAAACAGTTTAAGATGATAAGTTGATAAATGAATGCAGAGTTGGTTATACTTAAAGTGTCAAAGCTCCCAATAATAATCTTACTATTCACACTAAATGAAAGCACTTCAGTAGTGAGAGCCAGCAGTAAAGAAACTACTTTTCAGTGCAGACGGGGTCTTTAGTGTGACAGTGCATCACCATCAATGTGTCATATTTTTCCTGCTTTTATTTCCCCCGCTCCACCCCCACCTGTTTCTACATCCTCTGACTGTTCAGACGCTGATGATCAAACGGGAGCTGTCCAAAGACCCCGACCTGCGGGTGCAGAGCTGGGAACGCTTCCTGCCCAAGTTCCGCCACAAGAACCTGGCCAAGCGCAAAGAGCCCAAGAAGAAGAGCGTGAAGAAGGAGTACACGCCGTTCCCGCCAGCACAGCCAGAGAGCAAGGTCGGCAGAAGTTTGTTTCAAACTAAATGTCTGTGTAACTGCCTCAACATTGTCTATGGACAGTTTTAGTGATGCACACTTGGTCAGAGAAACTTTGTGTTGTATTATAAAAAAAAACCACATCAGGTATTTTAAAGGTCGTTATGATTAAAAGATGGAATTTAATGTAACTAACTAATAACGCAACCTAAAGGAAAGTTCCTTGTTATTGAGGCTGAGGACGAATCTGTATATCGAGACATTTAAAACAAACTTATTTTAACACTGATTGTAACTGATGTTTGCAGGTTGACAAAGAGCTGGCCACAGGAGAATTCTTCCTGCGTGAAAGTGTGAAAAGGAGGAAGAAGATGGAGGAGATTAAGGTGAGTCTGATTCAGTCACAGCGACGGTTCACATGACCGATACTACAGCAGCCAAGTCCAGCTGTCCTCAGACCAGGGGCCTGG
Source organism: Seriola dumerili (assembly GCF_002260705.1). Lineage (NCBI taxonomy): Eukaryota > Metazoa > Chordata > Actinopteri > Carangiformes > Carangidae > Seriola > Seriola dumerili. The sequence goes on from NW_019174393.1 coordinate 17,493,495, forward strand.
TCCAGAAAATGGGTTTGACAGACTTTGATCTTAATCAGGTGATCAGAGTTATTATGCTACAGTTCCCCATGACAGTGAGTAAATAAAGAGCAGAGCCTCCAGTGGAGCCAGAAACATCAGTGTGGGACAATTCTCATTTATTAGTAACAAAACAGAAACAGTGACAGTTGGAGGAAAGAGTCGATAAGTGAACATGATTACATTTTATTCATTATTCAGCTGACTTGATTAGTGTTAATGGATGATTGACTGCTGGAATCCAACTGTTTGATCCATTAAATGCTTAAATACAGTTATTCAGCTTCACTGTCACAAGTCTGTAGATCTATGATAGATCATAGTCTGACTCAGTAACAGCCTCATGATCTTGGTGGTTGAAAAGCACCAGCAACATCAGGACTATATGCAGCCGTCATTCACAAACTCGCTTTTAAACTACATTTAGTCCAGTTTTTAAATGTTAGTCTGTTTTAACTATGACGGGAACATATCATCAGTGCGACCAATCACAACATGAGAAATGTTTCTAAAGCTTTTGACTTTGCAGTGATTAATGTTTCAGTGCAGACCAACTGACAGACACGGAGTCTGTTATAAAAACACAGTGTAGAGATTTTACTCTCTGATCTTCTCCTGACATAAACTTCTACAAACACTTCTGATAGTTGGAGTTATTCGACGTGGGGGCGTGTGATGTAGTTATCTCTGGTCAGTGTGTTACCTGCAGTAGATTCTGTTTAGAGAAGCAGCAGGAACACCGGTCCTGAAGCTGAGTGATGAGCTGCTGTGGACGGGGACATCTGCAAAACTGTGTTTTAGACTCTTCAATAAGATGTACACAGAAAAAAAGCTAATGTCAGTTGTCAGTCTATGATATATGTTGAATGTTTTCACCACTTTATCTGCCGTCAAACAGCCCTTTCCTTTGGAACTACATTTTCTCGACTGCTGAACTAACATACTCCTACGTACAAGCAAAGCTACGCTTAGCTCTGTCCGGCTCAAACAGCTGATCTGCGGAGTAATACGGTGTGTACCGTAGGTGCACATGTGTGTAGGAATACAGTAGTTTAATGGTTGAGAGAATATAGTTCTAAAGGAAAGGGCTGGTGAGGATATTCAAAATAAAGGGTACACTTCAACTTTAGATTAGTTTTTTTTCTGTGGCCATTTTTTAAAGTGGCTAAAATACGTTTTTGAGGTTGGGCCCCGTCCACAGCAGCTCATCACTCAGCTTCTGATCCGCACTGATCTGAATCTACTGCAAAAATGAACCAAACTATCACTTTAAAGTGATCTCTGTTTCTTTGCCTTCTTTTCTCTTTGAAGCTAGCAGATAGTTGATGATCTAATTCCAGGGAGCATTATAAAAATCTGACATTTCCAAAATCTGCAGAGTAAATACTAAAAGAGTTGCATCATATTCTGAGCAGTGATGACTGTGACTCTTCCTCTTTCTCAGGTCAAACAAGGAGAGGCTCTGACCAAGAAGCAGGAAGAGCGGAACAAAGCTTTCATTCCTCCTAAAGAGAAGCCTTTGATGAAGAAGACCAGTAAAGGTAATGACGTGACAAAACAAAGTAAATACGTCTGAAGCTGTGCTCTGTAATAACACAACTAACCCACATCCCACCCGTGTTGACTTTGTCACAGCTCCTGCAGACGGAAAGCTGGACATCAACGCCATCAAGGACAAAGTGAGAAAAGCCAAAACCAAGAAACTGGGGGCTCCACCAGTGAACCCAGCTCCTCCCACCAGCACCACAGACAAGAAGAAGAAGAACAAAACCAAAGGCTAACCACAGACTGACGCCTCCGCTGTTGTAATGTGACAGTAAAGACTCTGTAAGCGCGCGGGAAGACGGGACGTCGGACTGTGGATCAAAACCAATTCCAATACAAGCTGCCCCGGATGTTTTTATTGAACTACTCCTTTGAACAAACTCCTGTTTGTTTTCTGCTGTATATTCTGCTCTATCTGGAGACCAAGCGTGTTGAGCAGCAGTAGATTTCCCTCCCGTCTGTCGCTTTCTATGGATTCAGATCGTCCGGATTTTGTATGATCAGTATTTATATATTGAAAAATATATTTTTCTCCCTCAAAAAACACTGATGTGTGACTGAATCAGATGCAGAATACAACCTTATATTTGTAGCGTTGGCCCACATCACATGTAGTTGCAACATTTTGCCCAGCACCTTCATTGTAGAGGTACATAGTAATTGCATTGCAGAGCTGTACCTTTGTGTTGGTACCACGGTTATGATAGTTTTGGATTTTCATTCGTTTTTATTTTTATTTCGTTTTGACTTTTTGTTTTCAATTTCAGTTTAGTTTTAATTTGTTTTTAAAGCAGCTTTGTTTAGTTTTTGTTGTTTGAAAATGCTCAGTTTTAGTTTAGCTTTATTAGCTTCAGTTAGTTTTTTTTGTAATATGGGGGATTTTTCGGGGGCGAGATTCAGACAGGTCAGAAAAAAGTATTCACTGAGGACAAATGAACAACCATACTCAAAAGACGGTGATATAAGATTTGTGTCAGTCAGTGTGTTAGTGTCATTAACCAGAAGAATGCAACTACAACAGAACATAAAATGAATGTAAATATGGGCACAAACATGCAAAAAGTCAACACAAGGTGCAGCTTTAAATGCTAAATGTGTGTAACTCTGCTTCTGTGTGAGATCCAGGTCGAGACAGTGTGAGGGAAAAACGTGAAAAAACACTCAAAATGAACTCCTCAGTGAACTGGACTGGCACAATGTTGCAGTTAATTAACAATAAATTACTAGACATCATTAATACAGTGAATGTTTTGGACCTTTAAAGTGCACATGTACTGGTGGTACAGTGAGAGGAGTGACGCAGCTATAAAACTGGAAGATAGATTTCATATCAACCCAAAATATCAGGCTGATGTATGAAATAAAGTGACAAAGACAAAAACTAAAGACATTTTCTATATAAATTTAGTTTATTTTAGTTTGGGTTAGTTATTGTTTTTAATAAAGCCTAAATCTTACTGCCGTGCAGTAAAATCAAAAATCATTCAGTCATTTGTTTTTAAAAAAATGTCGCTGGAGCTGAGAGGAACTGAATAATCGAAGATGATCTGATCTCATCTTCATCTTAACGCTGGCTGAACAGGTCCATGTTGTTCAGGTCCAAACAGAGGATCTACTCATAGCAGAAGACATCAGGGTAATAGTGGCGGACTGCATATGCTGTGATGAAGGTGAAGATGAGGCCGATGGGCCGCACAACCAGAATGGTCACATAGTTGGAACCAGTATATGTGGCAGCCAGGGATGGGTCCCAGTCTGGGGTCCAGCTGTAGCCTGGAAACACAATAGAAGTTGGAACAATTTTATTTCCATTTATTTTCAAACTGTGCTGGATTATATCTCTGCTTCAAACTGTGTTTTCTGGTTTAAATGCGTCACACTTACTTTGCTGTGAATCTCGTTTTTGGTCACCTGCAAGAACATTAACACGGTAGAAATGAATGAAATACCACAAGTTGTGCTTTTCTTGTTTTGCCCTCCACTTGAGCAGATAACTCATGATTTTTAGGGAAAAAATGTCTCAGTCTTTTCTCAGGCTTTTGTAAAGTGACTTGTTAAAAACCAGTGTAGGTAACAATGCGAATGCAATGCAACCACAACTTTTTTTTTTTTTAGGTGAAAAATGACAAAAGTAGTCCAGAGTTTTAGTGTTTTCTTTTTTTTAAAGACTGAATCTAAAGGAAAGGAAGGATTGTTTGCATCAGCAGAAATGGGACTGAATACTCACGGCAGAGACTGTCCCCACAGGTGCCTTCACATCCAGAGCAGGCTGCCCCTTTAGTTTCATATGGTCTCCTGTTGTTGAAGTTACCCCTGCACAAGAAACCACCAGTTGAATCACTCTCCCATGTGGCAGGTAGCAGATGTTTGTTCATTCTGGGCTCATCTTTGCCCTGAACCTTTCAGCTTCTTATCTCCTTACTGTTGGTGTTACATCATTTTTCCAACATAGAAATTTCAGGTACCTGTGGTGTGTTTGCTTTGAGATGTAGTGATCTAAAAAATGAAGCTTAAAGGAAAAGATTTGCATCATTCTATGTTTCTTAGTGTCAATAAAGTCAGTGAAAAGACCAAAACTAACAATGTTTGGGGCCCCCAAGGGTGTAAATCCTACGTTTGTTGGACTATTTTCAACAGTGGATTATTAGATATTTAGTGCTGTACTATTTACAGCAGCAGGATGGTGTGTGTGGGACTGAGTCACAATAAAGGACAGCACTGGAGCTCTGTGATACAGCTGATTAAGATATATCAGGTTTTATAAAGCAATTGTTAGTAGGACACAGTCATTGTTGGGTTTAGTATGTGTATGTGATTGGTTGAGCCAGACTCACTGAATGGTTGACTGAACCTTGTTGGGGGATGTGGTGGATACATATGGTTTTATACCACTTCCTGTTTTTCACATCATGACTTAAAGTGACCTGAAATATCGAAGCATCACTTTTGGAGATCTTCGGGCCTCCCCTTGTGACACCTTTGTATATCATCAGTTTTATCATCAGTTCACCGACAACTCTGAGTCATAAACTCAGAGCCGTAGGTCTTATTTGTTGATGTGTTCAACTTACGCTGTAGCATAGTTGCAGACAAAAACGACGCCCTCTCTGTCACTGAAGTCTTTGACACCATTTGGGCACAGCTCAGCGGCACAGCCAACCTTGTAGCTGCTTCCCCAAACGACCTGGAAACAACAAAAGTGTTAAACTGTGCAAGTTTAAAGGTTCCTCTTTTTTTATTGACCCTCCGCTCTTAAAGCTTTTGCGATTTCAAAACAAAGAGGGAAAAGCGGAGAATAAGCACATTTTCATTAACAGTAAAAAAAAAAAAGTGCACATGCCTGCGTGTAGTGGCCACAGACTTTACTGCAATTGTTCCTTTCATAGTTGTAGTATGCTTTTTCATCCACCCATCTTTTTATGGCTTTTGTGGCATCAAATGATGATGGTGGGCTGCCCGTCCATATGTTCTCTCCCACCGACGAGAAAGTGGGGTGCACTCTGCCGACATCTTTGAGGCGAGGGTTGTGGTCAAACACACAGTGCTTTGCCCACGCTCTTGCAGTAATGGCCAAGGCCTCGTCCCACGTCTGGAGCAGCAGAGACAGAAAATATGAAGCAACAGCCCTTTATAACGAGCCCATCTTTTTTTTTTTTAATTGAGGTTTTTAAAATGATTGCTTCACCCACATTAAAAAAAAAAAGAACTGGTTTTCATTCACAGGACAAATATATTATCTCACTTACTCCTTTTGGCATCCAGCCGTGCAAAGAGTTTTGGTTTTGTTTGTCCAGGTTTTGAAATTTCGTCCAGTCTCTACCATACCAATATGATGGAAGCGAATGGGATTTACTTTGGGATGCTCACAAAAGTGTAAATAACAAAGGAAAGTTGAACAGCAGAGTGTATTTCCAAAAACGAGTCCACAGGCCTCTCTGTGAACAGGTTAGTGTTGATTTTTATGCTTCTGTGCCGGCGACAGCCAGGGCCAAAGGCGTATTGTTTTCAGGTTGTCTGTCCTATTCTCATGGATGCGATATTTCAGTAGTCCTTGACAGAACTTCTTCACATTTGACACAAACACTCACTTGGACTCAAGGACGAACTAATTAGATTTTGGTGGTCAAAGGTCAAAGGTCACTGTGAGCTCATGTTCTTGTGAATGCAATATAGCAGGAACACTAAGAGGACATTTCATTTCATTCTGTCACACTGTGACCTCACAAAACAATAACTTACAAATTCATTCACTAATTATGACACAATTAAACTCAAATGTCTATAAGGATACAATGAAGTGATGACTTTGATTTTTTTATCCAAAAGGTCAAAGGTCAACTTTACTGTGACAATGTCAAAATGTTCTGCAAAAACACTTCTGTCCATTATTCAGTGCTGTAGCTGAGGAAGGGGAGATTGTGATGATGTTTAATGCAAGTTGGGTTGTCGGCGGGAGGATACACGGTGGTGGTAATTCTCGTTTAAGATGGTAAGAAGAATAAATAGTGAGAAATCAAAGGGGTTGTTCTGCCTACCATGTGCAGCATGTCACTTGCAGGTGGATTGACAGATGACCGTGCCCTGTTGTGTTCCCTCACACATTCATCAATGAACTTCCCATCTGTGATTTCTGGCAGTACGACTGAGCACACCCCCGAGTCCAGGACGATCCAGGCCCACAGTAACAAGTCCACCCTGCTCCCCATGCTTCAAAGGATAAAACTCCACAAGAGAAGACGCAGAGTTTATGGCTCCGTGAAATACACTTACATCTGTCAAACTGACACAGGAAATAACACACCCAAGAGGAACAGGATGTATGTGCTGTATTTGGAAATTTAAAGACATATTCTGACAAAGAAACACATGCTATTTCTTATGCTTAACCCAGTGTTCATTGAAAATAAAGAGAACGTGATAACAATGTGGGCAGTGGCATCTGTGCAAAATGAAGTTGCTAAATTGAGAGCAGTGTGATGTGGTGAAGAGGAAATGGAAAATAATGTGATGAACAGGGTCAAATATCAATTGCATGCAAAATGATTCTGTCAGGCTGTTTACCAGTTGACTGATTGATTTTTTTTTTTTTTAATTTAGCACGCCAGAAAAGCGTGCAGGCCTAACTTTTTGTGCTCAGATTAATTATGATTAATTAATTAAAAATATTTTTTTTGGTTTTTTTTTTGTTTCAGTGTACCGTCATTTTACCTGTTTGTTTTTCTATTCTAACCACATGGCTCGAGGGACGGCAATGCCAGTTATTCCTTGTATTGCCATGAAACTTTAGGCTCTTCAGATGTTTGGATTCTTATCCATCACTCAGTTCCATCTGATGGATTCTAAATTCATTCTGCAGCAGAACAGAGTCCCCAGACGTACAGTCAGAGTCACAAAGCACCATCTTCAGCAACGAGATCGAACAAGGAGTCTTGGAGCAGATGGTCTGTCTCCCACAGAGACCAGATATCAACATCAGTGAGTGAGTCTGGGAATTCCTGAAGTGAAAGAACTGAGGCAGTGTAAATCCACAGAGGAGCTATAAGACGTTCTCCAACATGTTTGGAACAACTTATTGGCCAAATTGTGCTCATATTTAAAATGTAAGAAATATTCATGGCATTATTTTTGAAAGCATCTCCGTCTTACTTTTTGAGCCTAAAACCTTTGCACAGTATTGTATTTACATAAAAATCATTCTTTTGTTCATTCATTTCTTGGCCAAGTGCAGTGATCTTCTGAAGTCTCCACTGGTCGTCTGCACTCGTCGTGTTGGAGACGAGGCCGAGCAACGCAGAGCTGACATCATGTCCACTTCCAGGTTAGCCTCTGTTCCACTAGCTCCTGTAACTCAGTGCGATCTCTCATTTAGCGTTTCTGTCATCTGCCTTTTTGAAAACACTGAAGCGTGTTCCTGGGGTTTTCTTTCCATATTCTAAGACAAAACTGACATCCATTATAGCAGTTGCTATAAAAAATTGAAACCTTCTTGACCTTCATAACAAACAACGTTTATTTTGTGACCACAGAAAAGACTACAGCTCACATGGAAGTATTGAGTGAAAGTTATGATCACTCAACCAACAACCACAACTTCCAGCATTAGAGGCCATTAACAGAACCCACTGCTTCCGGAAAACCCTCGAGGGTCCAGCTCACTTCAGCAATTGCAATGTTTGTTCCTCTGCCCTTTGCAAAGCAATGCAGGATACACACTTTGTTTTGATCCACCTAAATCATCTACAATAGTAAAATGCTGCTTATACATTGATGCATCAATGTTAACAACCTAATAATGTCATATATAATAATAAATCAGTCACAGGAGCCACTTTTATGCAGAATTAATATGTTTACTCTTGATAAATACATTTTACTGATAAAATTTATGTACATAAGTAGGATTGGATGGAGAATTTTTACCTGTAACTACTTTACTGTTTTTACATTAATGTATTGGTTAAGACAGTGGTTCTCAAACCTTTTATATCAAGAACTCCTAAACTGATTCAATTTAGACCACGGACCCCAATTTGATAAGATTTTGTCCCAGGGTCTCCCATCTGACATCATTTTTACTTTTACATGTTTTATTACAGAAACTGTTTGAAACCCTTGACAAAGAGTAATACATTCTGTCATTGTGTTACTTATGAATGGAATTATAGTAAAACTAAATTATTCATCTTTTTGCTGGGAACCTCCAGGAACTTCCTCAACAACCCCTGGGTGTCCCGGGACACCATATGAAGAACCAGTGACTTAAGAGATACGTTTTCTACCACTGTCTATATGATTTTTTTCCCAATGCTTTCCTCCAAATTGTTATTTATTTATTTATTTATTTATTGGTATTTCAAAATACTTCTACCACAGCTTGTTTCTTATTGTATGAAATGTTTGCAAATATGAAATGTATAAAACACAATAAATATAAAATACGATATTAATTAATAACCCTGTTACTACAACATTTTCTGTCACAGACTAGTTTTATTTTTACGTCAACAAAGCCTTTTCAGTCAACGCTTTTATTGTGAAACGCTTGTCCCGGAAGTGTTGTTCTTGTGTGGCAGCAGAGTGGAGCACAGCTGTTTTGGGCCGAACAGCCTGGTGTCAGACCTCAAATGTCACGTTATTTTTCATTGTATATTGGCAGCTAACAGCTTGACGCTTCCTCCTCGTCTCCAGCGTCTCCAGCCTCGTCTTTCAGCGGCTTGCTTTGATCGTTTTCCGGCCGGTGTCTCGTACCGTTAGTGTGTTTCGCGGTAGGATGGTTTTGTCAACATCACAACAAGTCGCCCTGGCTTTCACGGCCGTGCTCTTCACGTTTGTCGTCCTGCCGAGGTTGTTTGGCGTAGGCATCGGGACCGGAGCGAAGGAAACCAGATTTGACCCTCGGTACACCAGAAAAGGTAGGAAATGTTCCCACAGACAACATGGTTCCTACGAGCCTCCTCTCATATGTGTCGTTTTGCCTCGAGCGCACTCGTCTCTTCAGTTTGCATTAGCCACCGTGTGCACCAACAAGTTTTCCCAAAATAAAAGTCATGACAAAAGACTGTATGTTCACTTTATTGTCACGGAAGAAGGATTTCAGTGTGCGATGGTGCACCAACACTGAAGTCTGTTAAAGATACAATTTATTGTAAAACACAAGCTAAATCGCACAGTTCAAGTGATGTAGGACAATAAAGTCAGAATCCACGAACACTCACATCTGTCTCCTTAAAGTGTACAACAGCATCAACATTAGATGGTGGCATTGTCCTTGTTTTGACCTTTCACAGTGATGTAATCTAACTTCGTCTTTTCAGAAAGGAAGCATGCATGTGTAGGGTTAGTTTCTTCAGGATTTGTACATTTCAGTCTCACAGTGGGAGTGCAGGCACAGAGGGAGCCATTCTCAGGGTAGAGGAGTGATCTTCTCTGGCGTGGCTTTGGTCGCCTTTGCCAGGTGCGCTCCAACAGCTGTGGGACATCTGTTGCCTGATGTCAGACTATCAGGGACCTCCTGGCATGAAAGTGGACATACCAGCTGCCCTATAGAAGTGAAACTTGAACTCCCTGGTTCTGTTCCAGAAGTAATGGTGCATTTATGTGCTCCTTAGATTGTTCCTAATTTCCCCCCCTCCTCAGAGTTGGGAAGTCATTCTTCTGACTTCAGTGTGTTCATGTGCTTTTAAGTCAGAATGTGGAAACAACATGGACGCTACAAAGAAGACGTGTAGTAAAACACATTGATAGCTGTTTCCAGTATGTGTGTTACTTATTAGGGTTGCTGCTAATAAATAAGTTTTGTGCCTACTCTTGGTCACTCTGTGTAGACAGCAGCTAACAATTAAAACCCAAAACCATATTAAAAATCACATGTTGATAAAAAAAATTGATATGCAATATGTGAATTTGCACCATTAATCAAAAGTTTCTTCCCATCAGCCAAACATTTACTTTTGTCCGCCTTGTTTCTGCATATGGACCCCAACAATTCGGCAAGTCGAGTACCAAAATTTTATGTTAAGTTTATGTTAAGTTTCCCAGTCGGAAACTCTATTTTTCTGATTATTCCAACACCACATGAATACAGGTTATAGAGAATAGTCTGCAGAATAAAAAAATGATCCAATTTCATCAGAAAAGTGAAAAATAAGACATAATAAGAAATACATTCTTTGTGGTATATCTACTGATGTATGATATAATCACTCTGCAAGCGAATGATGACTTGCTCCCTCAAAAATAAAGAATTGTAGTCTGCAACCATATTGTTATTTATTTGATAGTTTTTAAGTTCTCTTTAATGAACACCATTTCCCATAAGCCCAAGTTGGTTAAATGCCACCAACTTGACGGACTGAGGTCAGTGGAGTGGTAAGATATGAGAGTGACATGGCTCGAACATCGTATGCGTTTTATAGACAGCTGGTAAGTTGATCATGTGAAACTGGTTGATGGGATTCACCATGTCACACTGCAAAAATGCCACGGGAGCTTTGTGTTTTTTGAACGCTGACAAACAAGTCCTAGTTCAACTTCTGTCGAAGTTACAGAGGCTAATTCTGACTTTCCTTAGACACTCGCACTCAGGCTGAAAAATGAATGAAAAACTCTGTCGTTTTAACTGCGGCAGCAGGTCCAGGCCCGGGCGCAGTCAGAGGCCAGCCCATCAGCGTGAACGCCCCCGGCTCCTCTCAGACCCCTGAGAACATGCAACAGATGAAGAAGCTGATGGAGCAAGAGCTGAAGAATGACAAGTACAAATCCAACAGCAACAAGGGCTACGTGTTCACACTGATGCCACTCTACGCCATCGGGGTGGGAGTGTTCGCTGCCTACAAGTTTTTGAAGGTAAGATAGAGAAACACTTCAGTGTGAACTCACAGACAGCAGAGATGTAACAAACTTAAAAATTAAATGTAAAATATTAAATACAATTACAACCCACTAAATAGTATATGGTACCTGTAGTATCTAATTACATGAAGAGAATTTACACCTTTGAATGACAATCATCAGTAATTGTATAATCACATTGTTTTCAACACGCAGATCAAGTCTGCAGACGACCAGGCACAAAGGGACAAATTTGCAAAAGGGGCCAAAAAATCAGTGGAGGCAGGTGTGTATTGTGTGTACTGGGATTACTGTTTGCATATCTGTATATCTACGTGTGTGTGTTTTTTTTTTTTGTTTTTTTTTGGTCACACATATTTGGTTACCATGAGAAATTTAAATGTAGAGTTGTTTGTTTTTGTGCAGAAAACCAGTTGAATGAGCTGGAACAAAGACTCGCACAGACAGAGAGGATGCTCAACTCCATCCTCACCCAGCTGGACCCGCTCACTAACTGGTGAGTGTCAGCTTTCACATGCTTCGGTCTCCAGGTGTGCACGCAGCGCCTCGTCGCCATACTTTGTGTACATATCTGAAACATGATCCCCACTTTACTGTCTGCATCGTTTCTCATTTACACATGTAATATAAATACTGTCATTTTAACTGGAAATGGAGCAGAGAGTGTAGGAAAAAATGAATTATTTCCAGTTCTATAAAAGTTTGGATTTCATGAGAAGTAATTAGTTAAAGCAGTTCATTAACCTTAAAGGAATAGTTCAAGGGGGAATACGCAAAACATGCTTCTCATCTAACTCTCAGCAAGAAATGGTTCAGTCTAATTCCTTGAGGGGAAAAAAAGAGACCAGAAATAAAGAAAAGGGAGAAAGTGAGGAGCAGGTAAATGACAGAGAGGCAGGTGGGTTTGGTGTGTATTTATGGAGGTGGCAGCCACTTAGGTACGCAGAGCAGAGGTGTGATTTGTCTCCTGAACACCAGTCAGTAATTCTGCACTAAACCACGGCTGCACCTCGTCTTGACTTTCAATGAACCTGCAGATTATTTTCTTCTCATGTCCCTGAGGTGGGCTAGTGATGGCGGAGTCAGTAACATGACAAATAGAAACTGAGACCAGGAAGTGGTGAACAGAGGAATACACAGCTTATTTAGTAACAACAAAACAAAACCTGGCCAAAGGGGGCACCAGCACATAAATGCCCTTAACCTCCCACCATGCACCTCTTACAGTTTACAACAGAACCCAGTTCACAACTGTGCATACATATAATGAAAAACAAAGAGGTTAGATAGACTACATTGAACATTCGCACCCTAAAGTACAACCGCAATGCAACGAAGAAGTGAGTACACCTGTGATTTCTAATTCGGGCTAACTGCATGAACGCACTGCAGGTGTACACGCACAGGTGCTGGGCTCAGAAAGCAACCAACCCGCCCTTGCTACAAGGATAAACCATATTGAGTGTGTGAGTGTGTGAGTGTGTGAGTGTGTGAGAGTGTGAGAGTGTGAGAGTGTGAGAGTGTGAGAGACCTGCTCATTAGATGGTTGGGTTCGCTCCAAGTCACTGTTGTTTGAAAAATGAACCTACAATTTCTTATTAAAAACATTTCTAGCACTGTACCTATATGACGTTGGTTGCTAGGCGGCGAGACCAACAGCGTGTTATATCTTTTAGGATGTGCGTGTGAACCTGGTTTGATTACATATGTGACTTGTTATTTACATTCCACTAATATCACTGTTTTCCACTGTCACGTCATTATATTTTCCCACATTCACCCTGTTGTTAATAATGTTATACTTGATTGATTCCTGTAACATTATCTGTCTGCACCAATTAAAGGGCGTAGTTCTTCCTACATGCTCAGAGTGGCTCCTCTTTTCACTTGTCATCTCTCTGCAGTGTGAAGTCAGTGGCCCAGGACCAGAAGAATGAGATTATGTCTCAGCTACAAACCATCCGGTACCTGATGAAGAAGAGAGGGATGGACTGCCCCCCCCTGAACATCAACGGTGGGCTGATCTGCTGTTTCTGACTGTGTTCACACTGCAGACTCATCCAGTGTTCAGTGATCAGGCACATGCAGCATGCTAACTTCACTGCAGCCTGTATAATAAAATATTTATAACGCAGCCGTGCTTCATGCTGCAGTCGCAGCTTGCTGTCAGTGTGTCATCAGTGTTGCATGTCTTGTTATGATGAACCACTATTTGAAATTCAACTTTGAGCTGCCACACTGATTCGCATCTCTAGAAAAGTGTTTTGCATCCAAGTTTACACTCATGAATGTGGTTTAAGTCAAATCTGCAAACAGATCAGATCAGAACACAACCTGCAGCACAGGTGTAACAAAAAGTAAAACGGGCCGATCATGAGTCTGTGAAGTCTCACTTGTCTTCAGAGCAGCTGGACTGACGTGTTTTGCATGAAGCCTGTGGTTTGGTGACCTGAGGTTGTGTATTAAAATCATGTTGGTTGATCACAGAAACCAGCAGGACGAGTCTCACCTGATGTGTGTGCAGAGGGAGGAGACCAGACCTCTGTCACTAACTGTATAAACATTTGCACACTGTGTAGTGCATGCACTTTCCCATTAACCTTCCTTTTACTGCAAACAAGCTTTAGTTTGTTGAAGTTTGTGTTACATAGTTTAGTAAGAAGCCTGATCTCCATCTGTTGGCTGTTGATGCTGTTTAATGTAAAGTCCATTTAACTGTTTTGATCATTTCATTTTATTCATATAATATTCCACTGTAGTCATGTCACACTCGCCACTCTGATGCTTTACAGTTTACTGAGGGATTGTTTCCTGCTGCTTCCATTTTGCTGTTTTTTTTTTTTTTTTTAAACTCAACACTTCCTGCAGTGTTTCATGTTTCCCATGCAGGAGCACGGGCACAGAAGCCGAGTGATGTGGTGCTGTGGACGGGCTCAGCAAAAACATGTGTTTGAGCCACTTAAAAAAATACCCACAGAAAAAGTTTGTGTATGATTTTATTTTGAATATTTTCACCTCTTTATCTTGCCGTCAATCAGCCCTTTCCTTTGGAGCTCCGGTATTCCTACACACATATACACCTACAGCGCACACTGTATTACTCCGCAGATCAGTTTCATTGATCGTCACTTAAAGGAGCTTGAAAAATGGCAGCGTAGGAGCGACCGGATTGAATCAGTGAATGAAAACAGTGTTTCTGATTAAAGAGAGACTCAGAGCAGCAGAGTATGACCTGTATGTTTCACTGTTGTTTCACTGATTAGTGATGTGGAAATGTGCATTAAACAGAATTTATTGTGTGAGCTGTGAGAAAAAAGGTAACCTTTTAGCAACTGGCCTTATGGGACATTAATGTCTTATAGTAGAGAATTTATGACGTATTGATTATCAGTAGAATATAATCATTTACTTACTTGTTGGACTCTTTCAGAGGCGTCCTGCGAACGTAATCTGGACCACCTCATCGAGTCCCTCGGGGTCAGCGACTCCTCGGCAGCTGAAGCTTCTCCGGTGGAAGGGCAGAGCCGCGGAGCGGCAGAGGCCTCTGATAAAGTCTATGAGAAGCATTCAGAAGCTAAAGATGAGGCTGCGACAGAAGGTGAAGAGATGAAGGAACTCATACCAGAGGAGTCTGACGGGGAGGTGGAGAAAGAAGGAGATGTGCTGGAGGAGGAAGAGGAGGAGGATAGAGCAGAAGAGGAGGAAGAACAAGTGGAGGACTGTGAGCTCATGCCTTCACTAGAGGACTCTCATGAGCCAAACACTGAGGAGGTGTTGCCTGTGTCCGGCCTCAGGCGACGCAACAGGCCTGAATGACCGTACTGCAGGACTTCTGCTCTGTATAGAAAAGTGATAGATTATTCTGAATATTTATTATCTGAAAGGCTTTCCCTCCATGCTGTGTACTTATTCACCAGAGAATAAGAGTGTGTGTCCATATAGTGTTTTCCTCTGGCAGAGAAGTGCTGGCAGCGAGCTGGGGAGCACCTCATCACAGAAACACTGTATGTGTGTTTTGTTTCTATGACAACAATATCTTGACGACATATCACCACTGCTGTTGTATGATAGACGAGCATCGCCACTTTGCTTTTCGGTACTATTAGTTTGACATTGTTTTTTTCACCATGAGCACCAACCGGAGGATCGTTGCGCTCGTAGCTTGTGTGGATGAGCTCGTGGCCGCTCAGTGTGAGGAGGATGCTGGTGCATGACACGACCCGGTGGAGACAACAACGCGGTGATTATCATCGTCTCGTCCACGCCTGTTTTAGGCATAACATTTTGTTCTGATAGTTTCTGTCTGACATATGATACAGTCAGAACAAGCTTCTCCTACATTTTCTTGGTGACTTCCACGGTGATGAGTCCCGCCCCATCTCATTGGTTGCCTGAAAAGGAGCTACAGTGATGACACCAGGTCGGAGATCTTCAACTTGAAGCGCTCGGAGGAGCCGCACGAAGAAGGACGAGCGCTCTGAGAAGGTGGCAGCATGCAGCAGAGGATGCGCTCTCTCCTCACTGGGAACAACTGAAAAGAAAAGAAAAAAAAACACTATATGGACACTCGCCCTGATGCATTAATAAGCAACAATAACTTCATAAGGAAATGCGTCTAATTAAACACACAGGGCTGTATTTTCCTGTTTCCAGTCACAAAGATCAGCACAAACTGTAGATCATGTACACGAGGTCATATATGAGCAGAGAGCAGAAGGGCTGGTTGAAATGGATTGGGTGGTTGGTCATCATGTCTCCTTCCTATTTAACAGTTCTGCTAATCACAGTTTGAAGTTGAATTTTTCATTTGTAGTGACTTACAGGAAAATAATGTGGTGCAGTCCACAAAGTAACTTGATTTGTAGCAGTGATGGATGACGGATATTAGGAAAAATCACCCATTAATCTACAACCATTAATGTCAATAATCTAGCCATGCTCAGTACACACTGTGTCCATGACATTCCTGCTGCAGTTGCATTAAGGTTGTATTTTTTAAATGCTGTAACTCAGGTTTACAAACTGTGCAGCTCGGGTCCACAGGGGTGAAGCGGAGGAGTTGAAGGGGAGGTGACAGAGACAGAGGCAAAGATACTGTGTGAAATGAAAGGGACTGGTGCATGCTGGACTTCTGAAAACAACAGGAAGTTAGTTGTTAGCTGACTTCTGATTGGGCCTGCTTATCATCACAGTCAGCAATGGCTGCTACACACTCATGGAGAGGATTAAAAAACAGTGCCTGAGCAGCTGTTTACTGCAATTTGAAACTGGAAATCTAAACACACACGATGCACATTTTTAGATATAGTGTGAGGTAAGCTTCCTGAGAATATCGTTTGCAATGTCCATCATTCATCACTAATAAACATCCATAAATATACTTAGAAATCAGAGTGAAGACTCTCCTTGTAACTACAGCACTGGCCCGGGTATGATCATGTTAAAGTTTCCTCAGTGTCAGGTTAATCCAGTGATAATTGTCTGTACATCCATGAGTACACTGCAAACAGAAAATACAGGCTGAAAACTGACTCCACTGCGACATACTTCCTGTTTACATTCCCCCGAAATATGGGAACTATAGTTCCAAAACGACACAAGAGCATGATTATCCCCCATATTGAAGTAAGATGGAGAATAATAATAATAAGAGAAATAAAATTTGTTAGAATTAATGTTTCTCATGTTGGTCAGATGGGGTGGTGTGTTTTTTGGGGGTGCAGCTGTCTCAGTCTGTCCCAGTTGCCTACAGAGACGTCTGTAAAAGATCACTCTTTGAAACGTGCGCATGTTTAATGTGCACGCATTCTTACCACACAGTCTGATTTTCGAAATCCCAGTTCATGTGAGGGAAACACATCGGTCCCCGGGTCCTCAGACATATAATCTTTTTGTTTTTTGCCTTATCTGCATGGGACTCCTGCTGCTCCTCTCACTTTAGCACTGGGCACCAAAATACAGACGAGACATGCAAACCACAGGGTATCTTCAGTCTTTGTGCTGACAGGAGAATAGAGCCCTGATGTCCTGTACTTTCATGTTGTCAGTCATTTTGTAACACTAGTTATCACCTTTTTAAACTTCCCTGATTTTGGAATGAAACTACTTTATGTACAGTTTTGGTTACAAACACTGTCACTGTCATGAGTTTAGGTTTGCACCTGTTAGAAAATGCCAAACATTTAATGCATATATAATCCAATGGAATCTGTTACTACTAGTTTGCCTTTACTGTTCCTTTCTCATGGTCAGACACAGATGCAATTCCTAACATGGCTGCATTCCATCCAGGTCCAGATGTTGATGTGAATGCATGATCACTGACATGTCTTACTGAAACAAAACATTATTAATGTTTGTTTCCTGCTATAACAAGTGAAATGTCTGCTGTGAGAAAGGTCTGTTGACATCATGATTTCACCATGATAAATGCCACATACACTTTCCTGTCTTGTTAGTCTACAGGAAATGTGCTGTCATTGTTGCATCTTCACCCTGCACCGTCCTGTGCTCTCACCCTCAGGTTGCTATGGGAATAACAGCAATCCAACTAGTGTCAATCAAATTCACGACAAAATGCATAAAAGTTTTACCATAAAAATGTTGATTATCTTTTTTATTTTTAATATATACTCAATTCTTTTTTTTCTTTTTTTTATCATAAAGGGATTGACATTAATGCTGCTGGATGTGATGAACCTACTTAGACTGTAGGATATTATAACATACATTTTAGAAGTGTGGCATGTTGTTGATACATCAAATCATATTTGTGCATTTTTTTTTCTGTAACTCTTTTGCCTGCACAATGTGTGACTGCATGATGACTCATTTATTCATTCACACGGAGAATGACAATCATCTGATCAGCCAGAAACGTGAATTCACAGTCAGGATTTACTACAGCTTCAATGTTACATTGGTTTTGTTAATAAGAATTCTTTTGGATGTGTTTGTTTGTTTGTTAGATATTTATTGGATACCACTACCATAGAACCGAATCAGTCGTCACTTTTGCCTTATATTTCTATCTTTCTTTTGAAAATGTGATTTAAAATCCATGTGGGAAGTTACTGTGGTGAGGCTTTAAGGTTGTTCACTACTATCAGGGTGTGTCTCAAAATTTCCAAATGTAATTAACAAATTTAGGTCGTTGTAATATGTGCTAAGATCAGTTAACACCCAACAGTACATTCATGACTGTTAATACAGATAAAATAGCACCAGAGTAACATTATTCATTAATCATACGTTCCTGTCTGTTACAGATTAACAAAGCACAATTGCGAATAATTCATCATTTCAACTTTGCAGTATATGATAGTAGCCCAAATGCTTATGTAGTAAAATGTGGTAAAAATCACAATTAAATAGTTGTAGTTATCATTTTTGACAAAATTAGATTTCCCTGTATTGTAGACTTTAGTGTATAATAATATACTACCCAGTCTTATCATTGTGCGGCCCACAAATCATTGCCTTATTTGGGATGAAATATTTGATCTGGTACACTGCAGAGGATGTTTTCCTCTGCCTCATATTTTCACTGTCTTCACCTGACACTAAGTTTTACACATTGAAATTATAGCCAATGTATCCATACCACAAACCTTTGCCTTAAATTATTTTGGAAATGTTTTTGTTAGATTTCTTTCCCTTTAAGCGTAGTTAGCTTTCTGTGTTCAATGTTGTATGTTTCATGTGCGAGTTGAGTGGAAAAAAAAACTCAGCTTGCCTTAGTAGAAAATAAAGTTTAAAAAAAAGTGATGCTGTTGGTCTGGATGACATTTAAAAGCAGGAGGTTATTAAGCTTTAACCACAATAGATTTATAAAACTGAGTTTACTAATACAAGAGATGTTGTTTGCCAATAGTTTTAAATATGACCACCGTCCCCCAGTGTTTCCTAATAATTTGTATTGAGTGGTCAGAAAGGTCATATTAATTAAAATTAAGATTTCAATTTCATAAATATGTTAGAGACTTAATGCAATTTAGAATTTTCAAGGTTGAGGAAATCCACACAGGTGTTTTTAGTTATTCTGATTAATATAAATTAATGCTGCGTTCAAGACATTACGGAATCTTCATAATTAAGTATTTCCAACATGTCAGTGTCCAAGAAGCCTAGTTGGGTGATTTTCTGACATATATCAAAGTTATAATACAGAAGTTCATACGCTTTTTAAGGCCCGTAAACCTAAATTTAATCTTTCTAATCGCTAACATTAAGCAGCATTAAGCAGACAGACAATGGAAATCGCGTGAGGTCAGTAAACTCATACCAATAAACGTTAAATTAGCTGCACCTGGCCGCCTTCTTAAGAGGTACGGCGTGTTAGCACACACTTAGCTACGTACACGTCCTGCAGACAGAGAGCAACATTAGCATTCATGTGAGGTCGTGTTTCCAGCCACCTGATGAATGTAAGTTCAATATTCTGTTAGCAATTAGCTCCGCTTCGCTCTCTACCAACTCTGACGTAGTAAATATTTTAATATGTTGACTAGCTAGTCGGTGCGGTGCAGTGCTGTGCTGTGGTTGAAAAGTCAATATAATCTCCTACCCTAACCACTTCTCCTTGAGGCAACGCCTTGAGGTCAAGGAAAGATGTGAAGGAGACTTCATAAGTACTTAGGAAAGGACAACCGCGCTGCTTAGATAATCTGACTGCACCTGCACTGGACTATTTTTTTTTTTTTTTGACCAATTTATTTATAACATATGATAAATACTCCATTCCTAACCACAAACGCAAAACAAATAGAATTGAAATGTTGAAATAATATGACTTGAAAGAAGTATACAAGTAGAAAGAGTTGAACCATTAAAATAAACATTTATTTATATAGTATATTGTTGTGATGATGATATTGTCATTTATAAATTCAATATGCTTGTTCTTCAAAATGACTCCTGGATTTGAAGGAGAAGAAATCTATATTTATGGATTTGGAGCTCAGACAATCATGCAAGGATATCCAAAAGTGTCACATACATAAAACATGGGTCTGCTGTGGTGGAACTACAATGGTGCATGGTCTTAATGTTGCTGCAGCAAAGAGGGACAGCATTATCTCCTTTCCTTTCGTAGGAAGATGGGAAGTATCGAAGCTCCTTTTTCAAATGATCCAAAAGTATCTCAGTGGCAGCCATGATAAGAGCTGGTCCAGTTCTCTAAATGAGCGCTCCCTTCCTTATCTCCTTTAGCATAGGAAACACTGGATCTTCCTTTATGAAAGGATTGGAGAAAATGCTGCCACTCAATGCCTTGCTGTGCCAGCATTTAAAACCATTGTTTGAACAATTGTAGTTTTCATCACGGCAGAGCTATGTAAATGTAGAAACAACAGAGAAACAGTTTTATGTTTGTGACATGAACCAAATGGAAATCCTTGTATGATCCAGTTAGGAGTCATCATGAAAAGCAGGTATATCATCTTTATCATAGTCATAACAATCGACACATAATGCCATTTCAAAACCGCTCACTGCACTGAAAATACATTTTCTTTACTTAACAAATGTATAAAAAAAGTCAAAACTCTCTAAAGCCTGCTTATGTCTGGATTAATTAATTCTGGCCTCTACTGGGCTCAACTCTTTCTAATTGTATATTTCTTTCATATTATCATTTAACATTTCAGTCCTGTTTGTTTTATGTTTGTTGTAAAGAAAGGAGTAGGTAGGCTATATATGATCCTTGTGTTATGAATAAAGGTGGTTTTTAAAAAAAAAAAAAAAAAAATTCCAGAAAGTGTAGTTGGATTCTCTCTGCAGCGCAGTCGTCCATTCCAAAGTCATTATGAATTTTCCCTGACATCAAGGAAAAGTGGTTAGGAAATGAGATATTTTGAATTTGATCACAGCTCTTGAGTACAGTTTTACACCCATGCTGCTTTCTGTAGCTGAGATAAGCAAGGGCCATCCATAAAGGCAAGCATCAGAAGATTTAATAAAAGTCAATAAATGGGTCTATTATTAAGGCTCAGATTACTCAGCCATCATCAGTTCAGTCATCCTACTCCATCTGGAAGCTCTCAGTCCTCTTGTTTGCATCAACAGAGCCAGAGTCAGCATGTGGTCCCTGATGTGGATTCAAGCTACAGGCAGTGCTGAAGCTCCCCCCTGTTACCTGCAGATGGCGCCACAGGAACACAGTAAGTTCAAATCTTATCTCTGGGTATCTCTGTTTGCCGGGTGGCTAAGGCTTACTATTTCTGTAGCATACGTCAGCATAAGAAATACTCAGACTTAATTTATTTCATTTGGAAAATAGATTCATTTAAAGGCAGGCAAACTCAGAAAATCATTGAGCACTGAACGTCAGTGAGCAATAAATATCAAACTGTAATACATGCTCCCTTCTGCATTAATTCCAACAAACCTTAAGTATTTTCAAAATGTGTCCTGGTGAAATAAACCACCCTCCTCTAATCAAAACTTATAATTAGACATACAGACTTTATAAATGACTTCCTCTCATGCAGCGCAGGAAAAAGATCTGGGATTCATCACAAATTAGCTCAGCTCTCTCAACATTTAATCAGCTCAATTTTCTTCCACTGGGATTTCTGCCTAATTCCATCCATGGGCCTGTGGTTAGCAGGATAATTTGTTTTTTATTGTACTGCATGGTTATGAATGGAGTTGAAAGTGTTGGTAGCAGAGCCTGCATGCGCTACAAAAAAAAACTTAATTCCTTCCACTACTCCCTTCAGGGCTACAGTGGACTTCCAATCTCACCAAAAACATCCTCAAGGGTATTTAAAATGTTTTATGTGTAAGGACTCAAATGTTTAAAAGCACATTTAGCAGAGCGTAATGTGTTTTTTGAGGCAGTTTACATGCTTTTTGATCAGTCTGACGAGATGGCAGTAATTGTTGGCTGCAGTAAGTGCTTCAGTGATGGGCTACTATCATACTTTAGTCCCCAAATATTGTCAGCTGTCTTCACCTGAGCAACATAAATCTAAATATGTGGAGAACAAAATGAGAAATGTTGTGCTTAATTAGAACAGACTTGTATTGAAACTGGTCTGCACCCCGCTGTGCTTTGTGTTCTCAAAATGTAAAATCTATGATAGCTCGCTCTTACAGGAGATGATCACTTTATTGTCCATTTTTCTTGAAGCTCCCATATAGTATAAAGGTAGATGTCCATGTGTTGTTTGATTATAAAGCAGGTCTAGGTTCTATATTAATACTGTGAAAGTATCAAAGCCTCAGTCCACAGAGAAATGCACACAGCCTGTATTCAGAAACTGAGCCTTAAAACCAGCCGTCAGGACTTCTTGAACTTAATGATGTCATAACTAAGCAGTCACCTGCTCTCAGCCAAGCCTCAAGCTACTTTCACAGAAGAGAGACACTGACCTGTTGTTACTAGAGCTCCAGAGGGAAGCCTGAGAGGAGATATAAAACTACATTGACATGATTTTTGGTTCTTAAAACCACAAATATATCTTCTGATGGATCAGCACTTCAAATAAAACACAGCAGAAATATGGGACCTTTTTTAAAGACATAAAAAATGCAGATTATTTCATTAAAGGTACCCTGTGGAGTTTTTAATGGGTCTCCATTCTCGCTTGCTTGGAATACAAACAAGCAGTTGATGCGATAATGTTCTCTCCTACAGTTTCAGTTGGTGGCACCAAGAAAGGCAAAGCAATAGGCCGGGAAGAAGACTGTTACAGGTGTAACCTTTAAACACAGACTTTGATACCGTTTATGGTAGGCAATATATATTCCGTGTATGTACATTATGTAATCACTTCTCTACATAGTAGCATTCATTGTTAGAGTCTGCCATTCCCTTGTGAGAAGTTTACCTACCAGATTACCTACCAACACATGACTAATTCACTGGAAACCATTCAGCATGTAATCCAGTGTAAATTTATCTCTCATTTACTCTCTTATCAGAGGTGTATTAACTTACTCCTAATGCTAACCCACTATAACTACTGCTGCAGCTTTGTTATTGGACAGACTGTTTTGGCTTCAGCCCATAAGTAATAATGAAGTTTTTCTATATACTTTAAGTGTTTTTGGAGTTTTGAACTCTTAGGACTGCACTTTTAGGTTGGAAGCAGGTGAAGTTGTGAGAAACCTGTACTGTGCTTCTTCTGCTGCAGCTTCACAGAAGCAACTGGTGAAACTGGAGGTAAAGTTTTGGAAAAAATAGACTTTGCAAATGATTATTGAGGAAGGGCAGCTTCAAAGATTTCACACACGTATTTTACACCTGATAATGTGATCAGGATTATTGTCGTTTTAATAGTCTAGTTTCTACAGATTTATGGCAGAGAGGCTATGATAAAAGATGTGGAAGTTTAACAAGCAGGGAGGCTCTAGAGAAAAGACACCCATCATGGGAAATATAGTACTGAGTATTTTTGGAGGATTAAAAGTGAGGATATTTCAACCTCTGCTGCATCGATTTTGACCTTTTCTTTGTTTCATCTGAGTTTTCCAACTTTACAGAAATGCAATACGATACTGGAATATCTCTTTAAACAAATGTCTAGTTATATGATAAGAATGTGGTCATAACTGAAGGTGATCAATCTATTTTTTATTTATTTGTTTGGAAAAATGTTAAAGACAGTTCACTGGGCCTTCCTATAGCGCCATGTTTCCCTCTTACTGTCACAGAATAAGATCTTGGCATGTAAGCATTTCATTTGTCATTATTTGAAGGGACATTTGAGAGAGCAGAGTTTTTATTTCAGCCCTCAGACGAAGATCTGTCCTTTTGCTCCCAAGTTGTCTTCAAAGTCAGCAGGATTGTGTTGTCAGACTTCTGGGAGGCAGGCGGAGGTATTGTGCTTCATCAGATATAAACCCAGTAGACAATCTGTGCAGGACGGTGCAGAAAGTTCAGACTGAAAAATCTCCTTGCCTCCGTCTGCCAAGGGCACTGCTCTGTAGTTCAGTGCAAGGGATTCATTTCAGTAGTATTAATAATCATCCAGTCAATTTCTCTGAAACTCGCACTATGATACAATCATTTACTCGTTGTCTTTTTTTTTCTGTTGACCAAAACTTTTGTCTCATTTTCCATATCAGTTCCAGCTTCTTGTAATGAATATGAAGAATCTGCCCTCTGCTGTGGCCTAGATTATGTTTTTATTTTACTGAGCATCGCTTCTCCTATTTTATATAGTTTGAAATAAGACACTGGAACTGGCTTTTCTTTTCACTCTGTCCTCTGCTTAGAAAACATTGAACATTATCGTATCATACTCCATTCCTGCATTTCTGATTGATATAGTGAACCTGAATTGGAACCAGCCAAGGCCACTTGTCTAGCCTCCAGCCCCCTCTGGGACTGATACTGTGGCTCTACTTGGGGAAAATGGACTAGCCAAGGACCTTGGCTTTCCAATAGACTTTTATTTTTTTTACTCTCCAGTTCCCGATAAAGATCAGCAATCCGCCTGCTCTATTTTTAGTGAAGATATTAAAGGGAGGGAGAAGGGGGAGAAGTGTCTGGATGCTATTTTCTTCCTGTATTGGTCAGTACAAGGATAGCTGTTTTTAGGCAAGGACCGTCTTGACCCACTATAGTCCCCAATACTTCATCCTCTGTGATGAATAGCCTCATTAGTAAAACATTAAAGGGACTTAGCATCCCAACCATCTGAATCCACCAGCCGGTTCATTTTAAATCAAAGTGGGAAGCAGCAGGTCGTGGAAGATGAGTAATGTTACCACAGTAGAGGTTTTTCCAAAGAGTTCATGCTCTGTGTGACCTGAATTGACCTCTGCTGGTGATCTGTAAGTATTCAATAAAGTCAAGCTCATTGTAAACCTGCAGTGAAAAATTATGATAGAAACAAAATGTTAAAGTTTCTCAGGGGATCAGTAGCAGTTCCCTCAGGGAACAGAGCACACTACCAGGTGCATAGGCAATCATGCTTCTGCTGCTGCTTTTATTTTTTTGCATCACTCTTATAGTGTGAGGCTTTGGCTTTAACTGTGGAAATGCTTTTCCTCCAAGAAAGAAGAAGAAAATGGATGAAAAAGTATGCATGCTCAAAATTCTCATGCTAAGTCAAAATTCTGTGAAAGCTCTGACTTAGTATTTTAGTATTTTGATATAATAAGCCATAACTGACTCAATAAATCAAATTCTTGACTTGCAAATTGTTTTATTTTTACCATAACATGGAAATTTATGTTAGGGTAAAAATAAAACAATTTTCATTTTTTCATCGTTGTTGTTTCATACTTAACTGCACTGAAAATATTGAGATTTTAATTTAGAAAAAAACCCACCAGGTTTGATGCTGTTGTACCAAGATATAATTTGTTTCAGCAGATTGTAGTCGATGCTCCATGAGCTCATCTTTCGCATATCCCTCACTGTTTTAATAATAGCTTGTAATTCAATACTAATTCAGCTCTTAACAGCCACCCCTCCCCTTCTCTTGAACTATGCTAGACCTGCAGTCGACCCGACTAAGTCACAAATTTACAGAAAAGATATTTAAATAATTGACAAAGGAAGACGAAACAGAAATGTCTACAGATTGCAAAGATAATACATCTTGGGAAATTATAATCCTACTTTGTGTTTTGCATTTTATGACATAAATGTCTTTTCATGACAAGCACATATTGGGTGCTGAAAATCGTGAAACAAATAGTGTTGTATACACTTAAGTCCATCTATTGAGCATATTTCCTTTTTTGTTGGTTTGTTTATTTTTCCATTAGGTAATTGCTTTTGCTGTAACACAATAGCCTACATAGGGCGTTGTGCTGTGCAGCCACTGGCAACTACTGTTTTAGAGCAGAAGAAGTGATTTCTGGTAAAGAGTGTAACGGCAATCAGTAATTTGGCAACATTTTTACGCTGGAAAGTCCCACCAGTGTAAAAAAAACAAAACAAACTGTGTAATGTATTTAAAGCTTTTATTTTATTTTTTTGAGTGATGGTCAAATTAGATAAAGAGATTCTGTGGCATTCAGGTATGTGTTCATGTTTTACAAAGGGTTTAACCTGAGCCATGCCAGACAACAGTGATGGTAATCACACCACATCTATGCGGGGTCAGTCAGTTTTGGCCAACACACATGTTCAGGTAACGGGAAGTAAAAAATGGCATCGGAATCTATTTATTGGTGAGTGTGTTTTCAAGTCCTTTATCAAGATTTCAAGACAGAACCATGAATATTCTTATAGTTTCAAACCCATGCTCTCCAAAAGTATAATTGTCACAGCTGGACAGTGCTGAGGAAGTTGGGTGTGTAAGATGTAAAAGTGAGTTAATAGGTTGTTGTTGTTCATTTACCAATTGTAAAACTCAAAAAAAAAAAAAAAACTTAAAAAAAAAATGCCGCCTTTTAACAAATTTGATCAAGACGGGAAATGAGTAATTAGGTTACTCAGAGGTTGCAGTTTTACAAAGCAGCCTTAAATCGAGGAATAATGATGCATGTAATTATAAGCGGGCTGCCTGCCGTGTCTCCTCTCTGATTGAGCTGTGCTTAGATTCCCTAAAGATGTCACTCTCTCCTCCTCGTACGCTGTGGAGAGTGGAGACTGTCAGATGACGTGCCTGCTGGTAGACAGCTGCATCTCTGCTCGTAGTTTCTCTTCAGCGCTGTTGAGAATGAACCGTGGTTGTGTCACTGATGTAGACCACTCGATGCAAACACTCCATGAATACATTATGTAAACAGCATTATTCTAAAGGAGTAGAGAAGAACATAAACACAGGTATAGTCTGCTCCATCAATGCTTTAACAACTTCTCATCAGTGTTAACTCATGATAATTATCCTCCCGCCACTGACACGATAACCAGGCCTCCACTAATGCTGCTACTAACACTATGGCCTCTACATCTAATTCTACTACAACTGTCTCTGCTACTATTTTGAGCACTGACTTTACCACTTATGCCACTGGCTTTACAATTACCTCTACACATGCTACTATTACTGGTAATGCTACTGCCTCTATTACCTGCACTACTACTTCTACTGGTACTAATACTGCCTGCCTTTATTCCTAAGAAAGTCCGTGAGTATTCAGGGATGGATAAAAGCAAGAGATTTTGGGCGTGCTTGAGAAGTGGGATGAGGAGATCAGGAATGTAACAGCGGGCGAGGTCATGCAGCACCTTTAGGTCTCCTACTGCACTGAAGCTGTAGTGTTGTCCCTCACTAGTAAGTCACTGTGGATAAAAGCATCTACCACAGGAGTAAATGTAAATATGTAATCAACAGGATCTTGTAGTGTATTCATAATTTTACAGGAAGCCAATGGAGGGATGCAAGAACAAAGAGCATGGTTAATGTGGGACTGATGGCTTTTAGTTAACAGCCTGGCAGTGTAATTGATGTACCTGTTACTATGGCCTCTATTATTCTTTGCACTACTGAGTATTTATGAAGCACTGCATTAATTCAGGCAGAGCGCTGAAGTTGTGCTTGCATCAGCTGGCTGGCACCAACAACTTCATTCATGTTTCACCTCCAGTGGCTCAGGCACAATCTGTTTGGCCACCAGCTGACTGGAACATTCATTTTCATGCAGCTGTATAGCATTGTCTTTATAACCCGCCACTTCTCTCTCTATTACTCTACTGAAATCAACATGCCAGCTGTTGTTTCACTAGTGCAGCTCCCTAATGTCAAATCCAGTTAATGTGAGCCTATACCACAACTTGTGCAACTCTATTAACACCACTAATACTACTGTTGCCCAGTAAAATCAGAGGGTCAGACACACACACACACGTTTATACTGCATATATGTGTGTATGTCTGGTTAAGTGTCCTGTTTAAGGTCACCTCAACAGCGTAGAATTATTATAGCAAAGAATTACTGGAGTTCATTTGTGGTGCTTTGGATAGGATAAAAGCTTCTGCCAAATGAGTCACTGTAATTAAGCCTCGGTTTTAGTCATGTATACACATAATTCATGTTATTGCGCAGGAGGAAGGAGGATGTTCAGGCTCAAAACTCATTCCATAGATAAGAATAAATTAATCAAATTAAACCTGTAATTTCATAATGATGTAAACAGACGGAGGGTGCTGGAAGCTACTTGACCTGTTGAAGGATGGAAGGCTTATATCCCAATAAGAGAGAATTGTTTTTGTTGGTGTCACTGCTTTTAATTTCTAGAGTTGTTAAATTATTTGTTCAATTCTGCAGCACTTAAATCGGTTATTGTAGTGTTTGTGATTGTTGTAGTTAATTAAATCGGGTTAAAACGAGATAACGTCCTTATTCCGGATGGAAATTTCCCCGCCAGTTTGTTTTATCGTGACAGCAGCACTAGAGAAGAGCGCTGGTTAATTTCCCTGAAGATAACTTCCTCTGATTTTTTTTTATTTTTTATTTATTTTTTTCCCCCTAAAGCAAAGAAACGACAAAGCAGCATCCATGTAATGTCTGACTCTTCCCAGCTAGTGATGGTCAGAGAGCCGACATTACTTTTTGTTTGAGAGGAATCGCGATGGTTGCATATTGTGAGTAACGAGCCCGACGAGCTGACGAGCGGTTGTGCGTCTTGGAGAGGGCAGGGACGCCGGAGACGCGCAACGGCAGCAGCAGCGCAGTCTATTTGGAGCCACCGGTTGAGATCATTCAACACTCCGAGAGCACTGAGTGTCTGAGCGGATTGAGGGATACAGATCGACGACCCAAAAATCTTCCCAAACAAACGATGGACATCCTCCTCGGCCCCCCACAAAACCACGAAAGCGACGGATGAGTGAAATCGAAGATGCTGCGCACTACGGCCAAAATCCTGGAGCTTTTTTGAACAGGACTGTGGGTGTGTGCGCGTCGGGCTCGCCGTTACCTCCGGACTGCACTCGCCAACTTCCCCCGCTTTCCATCAAGTCATGTCTGATACAGAGCAATGGGCAAGTTTGACGACAACGAGAGGATAATCCTCAACGTCGGGGGCACCAGGCACGAAACCTACAAAACCACCCTGAAGACCCTGCCGGGGACGCGACTGGCGCTGCTCGCCTCCGACTCGGACATCGACTCCGTGCTGGATCAGCTGCAACAAGTCCCCGGCTTCATCGAGTACAACGCGCGAACCAACGAGTACTTCTTCGACCGCCACCCGGGTGTGTTCGCCTATGTGCTCAACTACTACCGGACCGGGAAGCTCCACTGCCCGGCCGATGTGTGCGGACCGCTGTTCGAGGAGGAGCTCTCCTTCTGGGGAATCGATGAGACGGACGTGGAGCCCTGCTGCTGGATGACATACCGGCAGCACCGGGACGCGGAGGAGGCTCTGGACGTGTTCGAGCTCAACGTGGACAACGGGGAGGAGGACGACGAGATCGGGAAGAGGCTCGGCATTGAGGATGTGGCTGCCGACGGTAATGTGAGCCTGTGGAGGAAG
This sequence comes from Seriola dumerili, assembly GCF_002260705.1. NCBI lineage: Eukaryota > Metazoa > Chordata > Actinopteri > Carangiformes > Carangidae > Seriola > Seriola dumerili. The sequence continues at coordinate 17,522,797 of NW_019174393.1, forward strand.
TGGCAGCCGGTGATCTGGAATCTATTCGAGGATCCCTACTCCTCTAGGGCGGCGAGGGTAAGGGCGCACCGCTGCGTATGGGGCTCACCAAACGCACACAATAACCCCCACTTTACACCTTCTTTACACAGAAACGCACATCTCAACAAGTGATTTTTATCCACAAATCCTCCAGAGAGAGTAAAGTAAGTCATTTATAAGTTGGCAAAGTCTCAAGAACTTGCATTCCTCTAAAAATGTGAGAGATGGTGTGGGATCACTTCTTTTCAACAGGTCATTTTGTTTGAATTATATTGATGTCTTTTATTTCTCTTGGATGTATTTTATTTCTCTAAGTAACCAGCCTTATTTTGACTCATTTCAACTTCTTGTTTCAGAGTCTGACGTGAGAACAGGTGCGACTCTCACTTTAAAATAAGCAGAAATTTCCACTAGTCATGAGCAAACAAGGTGTTAACTCTGTCAGAATGGATATTCATAGCAGTGTTGTATTTTAGGTGTGTAGGTTTGAGCCAAACAGAGGCTGTAGCCTACATTTGTTGCAGTCTGATTTTGTTTATTTTAACCATGCATCCTATATCTGTCTTACTGTAGTTTTCCGGTTCCAGTCCACAGGCTTTGTTTATTGGGTCACAGCTCTTTTAATATGTCACTTCAGCAGTCAGTGTTTTAGTTATCCCTTCAGATCTTATTTAGTGCTTCTTTCAGCTCAAAACTGAATTGCTCAATTTCTGGTGAACACGAATGAAATGTGTGGAGGTTTGATCTTTTCCAAAAATTAGTGCTGCACAACATGCTGGGAGTAGGAGAGATGCAAACTTGCAGTGCATTCAGAAAGTCTTCACACACCCTCACTTTTTTCACATTTTTTTTTTTTTTTATGTTGCAGTCTTGTGCCAAAATAGTTTTAAATTCATTTTCCCTTATTAATCTACACTCGGTATCCCATAATGACAAAGTGAATACAAAATTTCAGATGTTGTTTTTTTTTTTTTTTTTTTGCAAATTTATAAAGGAAGCACTAATATATCACATTGACATAAGTATTCAGACACGTTGTTGTCACTTTAAATCTAGCTCAGGTTCCTCCCATTTCTCAATCATCTTTGAGATGTTTCTACACCTTGACTGGATTCCACCTGTGGTAGAATCGGCTGATTTAGACATGACGTGGAAAGACGCACACCTGTCTATACAAGGTCTCACAGCTGTCCTTGCATATTGGAGCGAAAACCAAGACATGAGGAGAAAGGAACTGCTGCAGAGCTCAGAGACAGGATTGTGGTGAGGCTCAGATCCTCCATAATTCTTACATGACTCTCTCTGCCTAGAGCAGTCAGGGAGAAGGGACTTGGTAAGAGGTGACCAAGAACCCGATGGTCACTCTGGTTGAGCTCCAGAGATCCTGTGTGGGGATGCGAGAAATGTCCAGAACGACAACCATTACTGCAGTTTGTAAAAAAGCAGCCAAAGTACTGAGACTGTGAGAAACTAGATTCTCTGGTCTGATGAAACCAATATTGAAATGTTTGACCTCATTTCTGAGTGTCATATCTGGAGGAAACTAGGCACAGCTCATCACCTGAATACTATCCCAGTTGTAAAGCATGGTGGTGGGTCTTCAGCAGCAGGGACAGGGAGACTGGTCAGGGTTGAGGGAAAAGTGAATGGAGTGAAGTACAGAGCACCCAGGACCTCAGACTGGGCTGAAGATTCACCATCCAACAGGACAATGACCCATAGTATACAGCTAAGACAATGCAGGAGTTGCTCAGGGTCAACTCTGTGAATGTCTGGCCCAGCCAGAGCCCTGACTTGAACCCAATCCAACACCTCTGGAGAGACCTGAAAATGTCTGTCCACTGTCGGTCCCATCCAGCCTCACAGAGCCTGAGAGGATCTGCAGAAAAGAATGGAAGAAAATCCCCAAATCCGGGTGAGCAAAGCTTGTTGAGGCATTCCCAAGAAGACTTGAGGCTGTAATCGCTGCCAAAGGTGCTTCAACTAAGTACTGAGGAAAAAGTCTGAATACTTATGTCAATGTGATATTTCAGTTTGTCCTATTTTTAATTATCTGTTTTCACTTTTTCATAATGGGGTATTGAGTTTATATTGATGAGGGGAATGAATGAATTTGAGTGATTTTTAGCATAAAACTGCAACATAACAAAATGTGAAAAAAGTGAAGGTGTCTGAATACTCTGAATGAACTGATAGGCAGCATGTGGCATCTTTGTCATTTACTTTTGATTATCATGATGTTTTTTTACACTGAGGCACAATGGTAAATTTTGCGACATGACAAGTCTGGATTATGTTTTATGGGTGGGGTGCAGTTCAAAAGAGTGGCTACTAAGATTAGTTGGTTAGTTGTTAGAAAATGACACCACTCAAACGCAGAGCACCATCAGATATTCTTAATCACCGCATCACTTGTTCATCAAAGGTTTTTGGAATAGTTAAAGTCACAGTCTGAGTGAATCAGCAAGCCAATCTTTTTTTTTTTTTTAGATTCCCACTACCTGTAAAGGACAGGGGCTCTGCTAAACTTGCCTTAGGCTCCTGGTGAATTCTGGGTAATGGACAGAAAATCATTCCCTGATCGGCAGGCTGACATTACAGCACTGAATGACTGCTGGCTGTGACACCATGTTGTGTAAATGGATATTAATGCAAAGCAGGTACTCTAATAACTTCATGATGTCACAGGCAGCAAACACAACTGTTGAAACTAACATGTTATGTTAAAGTTCCTGCTGTGACATCACTGATTGGGGTGTGGCCAGAGGGGACTTTGCTTGAAAATTTCAACAACTAGAGGGTACTGCAGCTACCTGTTGTTGCTGTACAGTATGTTTAAGTGTAGATTTACTATTGGAGGGACAGTATATAAAACAACATTTTGAAATTGACATTTGATTTGCATTTCTGGTAGCTGATATTTTGTAGTGATATAGATTTGATTCTAATTTCCCTAGATTTGATTTTTCTATTTACATCTAAAACCCATGAAACATCATTTAGTCCATCACAGGACACTGAAACTCTTCCAGTAGCGGCACTTTGATACAGCTGCAGGAGGCTTCAGCAAACATAAGTTTGGGCTGGGTTTAATTTTTCTGTGTTACATAGCCATGTGACCTGGCAACGCACCGTGTTGAATAACTACAAGCACACGCCAGTTTGATTACCTTGTAGTCCGTCTCTTTTGTATTGTGCTAATTTAATGTTAAACTCACAGGCATTAAGGTGAATTGTACAGTCTTCATATTATAAAACTTGACTTCCTGCTTAATATTTGATCCCCTATTGCCTGTAGCTCATAGCGACTTGCCCCAACACAACCCTTAGAGTTGTTTTGTCATGGTGCTCTGAAAGCGTCCTGCTACAGGTAGCTGGGCAGAAGTTTTCTACAGAGGCTGATGTCAGGTCTTTATTTATATTGGTATAACCTGTAGCTGCTGGTACAGTAACTTGTTGTTCCCGTTAGCATCTATGAAAAGATCTGTCCTCTAAAATCCTTTCTGAAATGGACAATTCAACTATTGTTTAATGATTTCAAAGTTCATTTTAGAGGGTTTTTATTTTCCAAAACAACTTTGAGAAAAATCTGTGAACCTGTTTTATGTTTCACAGTCAGAGGGTTATACTGTATTTGGTCAAAAAATATAATGACAAAGTGTTTAAGTTCTTCATTTGTTTCCCCATTAGTTCTTACTGTTTAATGCGGTTATCATAATGTACATCTGTGGTGCTATAGTGTTGTATACAGCGGTGCACATTAATAAGACTTACCGTCATGCATTTATTTTTCCTTTGCCCTGCATTAGTTCTAAATGTAGTAGAAGTTCAGCCAAATATTTTTACACTCTTAATTTAGAACCAAACTTATTGTCAAACCAAACTGTTTCTCAAGTATTTAATAGCAGACCTGTCCTCATACACCCAATACCTGAAAGCAGCAGCACCAGGATTGGTGTCATTTATACTGTGATTACATCATTCCTCCCCCCCATTGTCTACAGGTGGTTGTGTGAGCAGGTTACATGGTCTTTTATGAGGTTGAGGTTTGAGGAAAGGAAATGGAATTGGTTGTTTGAATAATGCCAAAGCACAAAAAAAGTTAGAACGCACAAATCAACCAGATATTTCCTTTTTTATTTAAAGTGTCACATATGAGCACAGATGAAAATGCATACATTGTACTTTGACTTTGAAAATATGCACACCAGCTACCCCCTTTTGTCTTTGGTTGAGCACAATGTTTTTAACTTCTGGTTTAAATAACAGGCTATCAGATGAGAAAAGACAAACACACCTTTAATTGTAGAGTTTTTTGAAGAGGTGAAATTCACCAATCACCCCATTTTTTTTTATATATATATATATATATATATATATAAAAAAACCTATAAAACACATGTCTTAAAATGTGAAGAATTAGGTTCAAGGTCTACAAAAAGTAATATAAACTGAGTGTTAATATGTCCTAGAGTTGGATCATTCCCAGAAGTAAAAAACNTGTTGTTCCCGTTAGCATCTATGAAAAGATCTGTCCTCTAAAATCCTTTCTGAAATGGACAATTCAACTATTGTTTAATGATTTCAAAGTTCATTTTAGAGGGTTTTTATTTTCCAAAACAACTTTGAGAAAAATCTGTGAACCTGTTTTATGTTTCACAGTCAGAGGGTTATACTGTATTTGGTCAAAAAATATAATGACAAAGTGTTTAAGTTCTTCATTTGTTTCCCCATTAGTTCTTACTGTTTAATGCGGTTATCATAATGTACATCTGTGGTGCTATAGTGTTGTATACAGCGGTGCACATTAATAAGACTTACCGTCATGCATTTATTTTTCCTTTGCCCTGCATTAGTTCTAAATGTAGTAGAAGTTCAGCCAAATATTTTTACACTCTTAATTTAGAACCAAACTTATTGTCAAACCAAACTGTTTCTCAAGTATTTAATAGCAGACCTGTCCTCATACACCCAATACCTGAAAGCAGCAGCACCAGGATTGGTGTCATTTATACTGTGATTACATCATTCCTCCCCCCCATTGTCTACAGGTGGTTGTGTGAGCAGGTTACATGGTCTTTTATGAGGTTGAGGTTTGAGGAAAGGAAATGGAATTGGTTGTTTGAATAATGCCAAAGCACAAAAAAAGTTAGAACGCACAAATCAACCAGATATTTCCTTTTTTATTTAAAGTGTCACATATGAGCACAGATGAAAATGCATACATTGTACTTTGACTTTGAAAATATGCACACCAGCTACCCCCTTTTGTCTTTGGTTGAGCACAATGTTTTTAACTTCTGGTTTAAATAACAGGCTATCAGATGAGAAAAGACAAACACACCTTTAATTGTAGAGTTTTTTGAAGAGGTGAAATTCACCAATCACCCCATTTTTTTTTATATATATATATATATAT